>NW_027136301.1:3750546-3955236 GCF_039906515.1 Pseudorca crassidens
CTGCGTTTATGCCGCTGTACACACACTTGATTCTCTTTCGGAGACATATAAATCCATAGGTTTTAAGATTCTTACTAGTCAGGTATATTCTTAGGCGTTTAATATGGGGTGTTGAGTCCACTTCGTTGAGCAAGCAGTAGCTCTTGTCTATTACATATTTGTCTTATGGAAAGGTATCTGTGCTAATTTCAATCTCTGGTTTTATGCAGCACCCCAACTCACCTTTCCCCTTAAGCAAGCATAAGTTGGTTTTCTACATTTGAGACCCTATTCTGTTTTGTAATTCAGTTCCTGTGTAGCCAAGTTTACATTCCGTGTATTAGTGATATCTTATGATGTTTCTTTTTCTGTGTGACATATTTCACTTAGAATCATCGTACCTGAATCCACTCATTATGCTGCTATGGGCCTGATGACATAGATTTCATTGCTGAGTGATATTGCATTGTACGTTAGTACCACAACTTCTTTATCCATTTTTCGCTTTCTGTGATATTGAACTTGTACCGTAAACGAGGTTCTTGTAAACAGAGCTGTCCCAAACTTTGGGGTGGCTGTGTCTTTTTGATTTTAATTTCCCTAAGCTATAGGACCATAAGTGGAAGTGCCCTAGGCTCTGTTGCTTTGTTTTTTAGATGTTTCAGGAAACACCATACACTTCTCCAGAGTGGCTGTTGGCAATTTACATCCCGCCCATCAGCATAAGAAGGCTCCCATTTCTCCATGGACTGTCCTGCCTTTCTGGATTTTACACTTTTTTCAGATGGCCCTTTTGACCGGGGGGCAGTGAGACTTCATTGTAGTGCAGATTTCCTTTGCAAGCTTGCTTGGTTGGCCAAAAAGGGCGTATGCGTTTTTTCCTGAATATATTCAGGAAAAAACGCATATGCCCTTTTTGGCCAAGTGCATCATTGTGGACGTTCTGCCTCTTTTCCTATGCTTTACATGCAATTCCAGTCTACCTCCTGAAATCGGTTTCCTGCAATTCTGCCCCGCTTTCAAGTCCTCTTGGCAGCCTTACTTCAATATATTTTTGGACGATAGCTGTCATGTATAACTCTGCAGGTTTGTGAATTACAGGGCCCCTGAGCTCCTTTCTTCAACTCGCTTTCTTGTGAGCTGGCCGCAACACCGCAGGATTGCTTCAGTCCCTAGTGTGGTTCCGGCATGGCTCGCTGAGCCTTTGGTTAATTCCTCTTCTTGGTGGGAAATGAGAGTTAAATTTGCCCGTCCAGACACCTCCAGCTAGTCTCTCATTGGTTCTCCCTATTCCTGTTCATTTTCCGCAGAAATTGCAAACTGGGCCCAACAGCAGGTTAAAGGTACTGACTCTCCAAGTGGGGAGAGTGTTAGTAAAGCGTCTGGAATGTTGCACCCGAGTACCAGGGGACGAAAACTGAGACACATTTGAACACGTTTCCCGATCACACGGTGGATCATACTCTGGGTTCCACATGCATGTTTTAGCTGAAGGAAGAATCCCTTAAACCTGGAGAGTTGAGAACCATGGAATGGGTACCATGCAATATGACTTCAAAGGGTCTGCATTTGCTCACCGAACCACACCAATCCTATCACTGCTGCGTTTATGCCGCTGTACACACACTTGATTCTCTTTCGGAGACATATAAATCCATAGGTTTTAAGATTCTTACTAGTCAGGTATATTCTTAGGCGTTTAATATGGGGTGTTGAGTCCACGTCGTTGAGCAAGCAGTAGCTCTTGTCTATTACATATTTGTCTTATGGAAAGGTATCTGTGCTAATTTCAATCTCTGGTTTTATGCAGCACCCCAACTCACCTTTCCCCTTAAGCAAGCATAAGTTGGTTTTCTACATTTGAGACCCTATTCTGTTTTGTAATTCAGTTCCTATGTAGACAAGTTTACATTCTGTGTATTAGTGATATCTTATGATGTTTCTTTTTCTGTGTGACTTATTTCACTTAGAATCATCGTACCTGAATACACTCATTATGCTGCTACTGGCCTGATGACATAGATTTCATTGCTGAGTGATATTGCATTGTACGTAAGTACCACAACTTCTTTATCCATTTTTCGCTTTCTGCGATATTGAACTTGTACCGTAAATGAGGTTTTTGTAAACAGAGCCGTCCCAAACTTTGGGGTGGCTGTGTCTTTTTGATTTTAATTTCCCTAAGCTATAGGACCATAAGTGGAAGTGCCCTAGGCTCTGTTGCTGTGTTTTTTAGATGTTTCAGGAAACACCATACACTTCTCCAGAGTGGCTGTTGGCAATTTACATCCCGCCCATCAGCATAAGAAGGCTCCCAGTTCTCCATGGCCTGTCTTGCCTTTCTGGATTTTACACTTTTTTCAGATGGCCCTTTTGACCGGGGGGCAGTGAGACTTCATTGTAGTGCAGATTTCCTTTGCAAGCTTGCTTGGGTGGCCAAAAAGGGCATATGCGTTTTTTCCTGAATATATTCATGAAAAAACGCATACGCGCTTTTTGGCCAAGTGCATCATTGTGGACGTTCTGCCTCTTTTCCTATGCTTTACATGCAATTCCAGTCTACCTCCTGAAATCGGTTTCCTGCAATTCTGCCCCGCTTTCAAGTCCTCTTGGCAGCCTTACTTCAATATATTTTTGGACGATAGCTGTCATTTATAACTCTGCAGGTTTGTGAATTACAGTGCCCCTGAGCTCCTTTCTTCAACTCGCTTTCTTGTGAGCTGGCCGCAACACCGCAGGATTGCTTCAGGCCCTAGTGTGGTTCCGGCACGGCAGGCTGAGCCTTTGGTTAATTCCTCTTCCTGGTGGGAAATGAGAGTAAAATTTGCCCGTCCAGACACCTCCAGCTAGTCTCTCATTGGTTCTCCCTATTCCTGTTCATTTTCCGAAGAAATTGCAAACTGGGCCAAACAGGAGGTTAAAGGCACTGACTCTCCAAGTGGGGAGAGTGTTAGTAAAGCATCTGGAATGTTGCACCTGAGTACCAGGGGACGAAAACTGAGACACATTTGAACACGTTTCCCGATTACACGGTGGATCATACTCTGGGTTCCACATGCATGTTTTAGCTGAAGGAAGAATCCCTTAAACCTGGAGAGTTGAGAACCATGGAATGGGTACCATGCAATATGACTTCAAAGGGTCTGCATTTGCTCACCGAACCTCACCAATCCTATCACTGCTGCGTTTATGCCGCTGTACACACACTTGATTCTCTTTCGGAGACATATAAATCCATAGGTTTTAAGATTCTTACTAGTCAGGTATATTCTTAGGCGTTTAATATGGGGTGTTGAGTCCACTTCGTTGAGCAAGCAGTAGCTCTTGTCTATTACATATTTGTCTTATGGAAAGGTATCTGTGCTAATTTCAATCTCTGGTTTTATGCAGCACCCCAACTCACCTTTCCCCTTAAGCAAGCATAAGTTGGTTTTCTACATTTGAGACCCTATTCTGTTTTGTAATTCAGTTCCTGTGTAGCCAAGTTTACATTCCGTGTATTCGTGATATCTTATGATGTTTCTTTTTCTGTGTGACATATTTCACTTAGAATCATCGTACCTGAATCCACTCATTATGCTGCTATGGGCCTGATGACATAGATTTCATTGCTGAGTGATATTGCATTGTACGTTAGTACCACAACTTCTTTATCCATTTTTCGCTTTCTGTGATATTGAACTTGTACCGTAAACGAGGTTCTTGTAAACAGAGCTGTCCCAAACTTTGGGGTGGCTGTGTCTTTTTGATTTTAATTTCCCTAAGCTATAGGACCATAAGTGGAAGTGCCCTAGGCTCTGTTGCTTTGTTTTTTAGATGTTTCAGGAAACACCATACACTTCTCCAGAGTGGCTGTTGGCAATTTACATCCCGCCCATCAGCATAAGAAGGCTCCCATTTCTCCATGGACTGTCCTGCCTTTCTGGATTTTACACTTTTTTCAGATGGCCCTTTTGACCGGGGGGCAGTGAGACTTCATTGTAGTGCAGATTTCCTTTGCAAGCTTGCTTGGTTGGCCAAAAAGGGCGTATGCGTTTTTTCCTGAATATATTCAGGAAAAAACGCATACGCTCTTTTTGGCGAAGTGCATCATTGTGGACGTTCTGCCTCTTTTCCTATGCTTTACATGCAATTCCAGTCTACCTCCTGAAATCGGTTTCCTGCAATTCTGCCCCGCTTTCAAGTCCTCTTGGCAGCCTTACTTCAATATATTTTTGGACGATAGCTGTCATGTATAACTCTGCAGGTTTGTGAATTACAGGGCCCCTGAGCTCCTTTCTTCAACTCGCTTTCTTGTGAGCTGGCCGCAACACCGCAGGATTGCTTCAGTCCCTAGTGTGGTTCCGGCATGGCTCGCTGAGCCTTTGGTTAATTCCTCTTCTTGGTGGGAAATGAGAGTTAAATTTGCCCGTCCAGACACCTCCAGCTAGTCTCTCATTGGTTCTCCCTATTCCTGTTCATTTTCCGCAGAAATTGCAAACTGGGCCCAACAGCAGGTTAAAGGTACTGACTCTCCAAGTGGGGAGAGTGTTAGTAAAGCGTCTGGAATGTTGCACCCGAGTACCAGGGGACGAAAACTGAGACACATTTGAACACGTTTCCCGATCACACGGTGGATCATACTCTGGGTTCCACATGCATGTTTTAGCTGAAGGAAGAATCCCTTAAACCTGGAGAGTTGAGAACCATGGAATGGGTACCATGCAATATGACTTCAAAGGGTCTGCATTTGCTCACCGAACCACACCAATCCTATCACTGCTGTGTTTATGCCGCTGTACACACACTTGATTCTCTTTCGGAGACATATAAATCCATAGGTTTTAAGATTCTTACTAGTCAGGTATATTCTTAGGCGTTTAATATTGGGTGTTGAGTCCACTTCGTTGAGCAAGCAGTAGCTCTTGTCTATTACATATTTGTCTTATGGAAAGGTATCTGTGCTAATTTCAATCTCTGGTTTTATGCAGCACCCCAACTCACCTTTCCCCTTAAGCAAGCATAAGTTGGTTTTCTACATTTGAGACCCTATTCTGTTTTGTAATTCAGTTCCTATGTAGACAAGTTTACATTCTGTGTATTAGTGATATCTTATGATGTTTCTTTTTCTGTGTGACTTATTTCACTTAGCATCATCGTACCTGAATACACTCATTATGCTGCTACTGGCCTGATGACATAGATTTCATTGCTGAGTGATATTGCATTGTACGTAAGTACCACAACTTCTTTATCCATTTTTCGCTTTCTGCGATATTGAACTTGTACCGTAAATGAGGTTTTTGTAAACAGAGCCGTCCCAAACTTTGGGGTGGCTGTGTCTTTTTGATTTTAATTTCCCTAAGCTATAGGACCATAAGTGGAAGTGCCCTAGGCTCTGTTGCTGTGTTTTTTAGATGTTTCAGGAAACACCATACACTTCTCCAGAGTGGCTGTTGGCAATTTACATCCCGCCCATCAGCATAAGAAGGCTCCCAGTTCTCCATGGACTGTCCTGCCTTTCTGGATTTTACACTTTTTTCAGATGGCCCTTTTGAACGGGGGGCAGTGAGACTTCATTGTAGTGCAGATTTCCTTTGCAAGCTTGCTTGGTGGGACAAAAAGTGTGTCTGCGTTTTTTCCTGAGTATATTCAGGAAAAAACGCATACGCCCTTTTTGGCCAAGTGCATCATTGAGGACGTTCTGCCTCTTTTCCTATGCTTTACATGCAATTCCAGTCTACCTCCTGAAATCGGTTTCCTGCAATTCTGCCCCGCTTTCAAGTCCTCTTGGCAGCCTTACTTCAATATATTTTTGGACGATAGCTGTCATTTATAACTCTGCAGGTTTGTGAATTACAGGGCCCCTGAGTTCCTTTCTTCAACTCGCTTTCTTGTGAGCTGGCCGCAACACCGCAGGATTGCTTCAGGCCCTAGTGTGGTTCCGGCATGGCTCGCTGAGCCTTTGGTTAATTCCTCTTCCTGGTGGGAAATGAGAGTTAAATTTGCCCGTCCAGAATCCTCCAGCTAGTCTCTCATTGGTTCTCCCTATTCCTGTTCATTTTCCGCAGAAATTGCAAACTGGGCCAAACAGGAGGTTAAAGGCACTGACTCTCCAAGTGGGGAGAGTGTTAGTAAAGCGTCTGGAATGTTGCACCCGAGTACCAGGGGATGAAAACTGAGACATATTTGAACACGTTTCCCGATCACACGTTGGATCATACTCTGGGTTCCACATGCATGTTTTAGCTGAAGGAAGAATCCCTTAAACCTGAAGAGTTGAGAACCATGGAATGGGAACCCTGCAATATGACTTCAAAGGGTCTGCATTTGCTCACCGAACCTCACCAATCCTATCACTGTTGCATTTATGCCGCTGTACACATGCTTGATTCTCTTTCAGAGACATATAAATCCATAGGTTTTAAGATTGTTACTTGTCAGGTATATTCTTAGGCGTTTAATATGGGGTGTTGAGTCCACTTCATTGAGCAAGCAGTAGCTCTTGCCTATTACATATTTGGCTTATGGAAAGGTATCTGTGCTAATTTCTATCTCTGGTTTTATGCAGCACCCCAACTCACCTTTCCCCTTAAGCAAGCATAAGTTGGTTTTCTAAATTTGAGACCCTATTCTGTTTTGTAATTCAGTTCCTGTGTAACCAAGTTTACATTCCGTGTATTAGTGATATCTTATGATGTTTCTTTTTCTGTGTGACTTATTTCACTTAGAATCATCGTACCTGAATCCACTCATTATGCTGCTACTGGCCTGATGACATACATTTCATTGCTGAGTGATATTGCATTGTACGTAAGTACCACAACTTCTTTATCCATTTTTCGCTTTCTGTGATATTGAACTTGTACCGTAAACGAGGTTCTTGTAAGCAGTGCCATCCCAAACTTTGTGGTGGCTGTGTCTTTTTGATTTTAATTTCCCTAAGCTATAAGACCATAAGTGGAAGTGCCCTAGGCTCTGTTGCTTTGTTTTTTAGATGTTTCAGGAAACACCATACACTTCTCCAGAGTGGCTGTTGGCAATTTACATCCCGCCCATCAGCATAACAAGGCTCCCAGTTCTCCATGGACTGTCCTGCCTTTCTGGATTTTACACTTTTTTCAGATGGCCCTTTTGACCGGGGGGCAGTGAGACTTCATTGTAGTGCAGATTTCCTTTGCAAGCTTGCTTGGTTGGCCAAAAAGGGCGTATGCGTTTTTTCCTGAATATATTCAGGAAAAAACGCATACGCCCTTTTTGGCCAAGTGCATCATTGTGGACGTTCTGCCTCTTTTCCTATGCTTTACATGCAATTCCAGTCTACCTCCTGAAATCGGTTTCCTGCAATTCTGCCCCGCTTTCAAGTCCTCTTGGCAGCCTTACTTCAATATATTTTTGGACGATAGCTGTCATGTATAACTCTGCAGGTTTGTGAATTACAGGGCCCCTGAGCTCCTTTCTTCAACTCGCTTTCTTGTGAGCTGGCCGCAACACCGCAGGATTGCTTCAGTCCCTAGTGTGGTTCCGGCATGGCTCGCTGAGCCTTTGGTTAATTCCTTTTCTTGGTGGGAAATGAGAGTTAAATTTGCCCGTCCAGACACCTCCAGCTAGTCTCTCATGTGTTCTCCCTATTCCTGTTCATTTTCCGCAGAAATTGCAAACTGGGCCAAACAGGAGGTTAAAGGCACTGACTCTCCAAGTGGGGAGAGTGTTTGTAAAGCGTCTGGAATGTTGCACCCGAGTACCAGGGGACGAAAACTGAGACACATTTGAACACGTTTCCCGATCACACGTTGGATCATACTCTGGGTTCCTCATGCATGTTTTACCTGAAGGAAGAATCCCTTAAACCTGGAGAGTTGAGAACCATGGAATGGGTACCATGCAATATGACTTCAAAGGGTCTTCATTTGCTCACCGAACCTCACCAATCCTATCACTGCTGCGTTTATGCCGCTGTACACACGCTTGATTCTCTTTTGGAGACATATATATGCATAGGTTTTAAGATTCTTACTAGTCAGGTATATTCTTAGGCGTTTAATATGGGGTGTTGAGTCCACTTCGTTGAGCAAGCAGTAGCTCTTGTCTATTACATATTTGGCTTATGGAAAGGTATCTGTGCTAATTTCAATCTCTGGTTTTATGCAGCACCCCAACTCACCTTTCCCCTTAAGCAAGCATAAGTTGGTTTTCTACATTTGAGACCCTATTCTGTTGTGTAATTCAGGTCCTGTGTAGCCAAGTTTACATTCCGTGTATTAGTGATATCTTATGATGTTTCTTTTTCTGTGTGACTTATTTCACTTAGAATCATCGTACCTGAATCCACTCATTATGCTGCTACTGGCCTGATGACATAGATTTCATTGCTGAGTGATATTGCATTGTACGTAAGTACCACAACTTCTTTATCCATTTTTTGCTTTCTGCGATATTGAACTTGTACCGTAAATGAGGTTCTTGTAAACCGAGCTGTCCCAAACTTTGGGGTGGCTGTGTCTTTTTGATTTTAATTTCCCTAATCTATAGGACCATAAGTGGAAGTGCCCTAGGCTCTGTTGCTTTGTTTTTTAGATGTTTCAGGAAACACCATACACTTCTCCAGAGTGGCTGTTGGCAATTTACATCCCGCCCATCAGCATAAGAAGGCTCCCAGTTCTCCATGGCCTGTCTTGCCTTTCTGGATTTTACACTTTTTTCAGATGGCCCTTTTGACCGGGGGGCAGTGAGACTTCATTGTAGTGCAGATTTCCTTTGCAAGCTTGCTTGGGTGGCCAAAAAGGGCATATGCGTTTTTTCCTGAATATATTCATGAAAAAACGCATACGCGCTTTTTGGCCAAGTGCATCATTGTGGACGTTCTGCCTCTTTTCCTATGCTTTACATGCAATTCCAGTCTACCTCCTGAAATCGGTTTCCTGCAATTCTGCCCCGCTTTCAAGTCCTCTTGGCAGCCTTACTTCAATATATTTTTGGACGATAGCTGTCATTTATAACTCTGCAGGTTTGTGAATTACAGTGCCCCTGAGCTCCTTTCTTCAACTCGCTTTCTTGTGAGCTGGCCGCAACACCGCAGGATTGCTTCAGGCCCTAGTGTGGTTCCGGCACGGCAGGCTGAGCCTTTGGTTAATTCCTCTTCCTGGTGGGAAATGAGAGTAAAATTTGCCCGTCCAGACACCTCCAGCTAGTCTCTCATTGGTTCTCCCTATTCCTGTTTATTTTCCGAAGAAATTGCAAACTGGTCCAAACAGGAGGTTAAAGGCACTGACTCTCCAAGTGGGGAGAGTGTTAGTAAAGCATCTGGAATGTTGCACCCGAGTACCAGGGGACGAAAACTGAGACACATTTGAACACGTTTCCCGATTACACGGTGGATCATACTCTGGGTTCCACATGCATGTTTTAGCTGAAGGAAGAATCCCTTAAACCTGGAGAGTTGAGAACCATGGAATGGGTACCATGCAATATGACTTCAAAGGGTCTGCATTTGCTCACCGAACCTCACCAATCCTATCACTGCTGCGTTTATGCCGCTGTACACACACTTGATTCTCTTTCGGAGACATATAAATCCATAGGTTTTAAGATTCTTACTAGTCAGGTATATTCTTAGGCGTTTAATATGGGGTGTTGAGTCCACTTCGTTGAGCAAGCAGTAGCTCTTGTCTATTACATATTTGTCTTATGGAAAGGTATCTGTGCTAATTTCAATCTCTGGTTTTATGCAGCACCCCAACTCACCTTTCCCCTTAAGCAAGCATAAGTTGGTTTTCTACATTTGAGACCCTATTCTGTTTTGTAATTCAGTTCCTGTGTAGCCAAGTTTACATTCCGTGTATTCGTGATATCTTATGATGTTTCTTTTTCTGTGTGACATATTTCACTTAGAATCATCGTACCTGAATCCACTCATTATGCTGCTATGGGCCTGATGACATAGATTTCATTGCTGAGTGATATTGCATTGTACGTTAGTACCACAACTTCTTTATCCATTTTTCGCTTTCTGTGATATTGAACTTGTACCGTAAACGAGGTTCTTGTAAACAGAGCTGTCCCAAACTTTGGGGTGGCTGTGTCTTTTTGATTTTAATTTCCCTAAGCTATAGGACCATAAGTGGAAGTGCCCTAGGCTCTGTTGCTTTGTTTTTTAGATGTTTCAGGAAACACCATACACTTCTCCAGAGTGGCTGTTGGCAATTTACATCCCGCCCATCAGCATAAGAAGGCTCCCAGTTCTCCATGGCCTGTCTTGCCTTTCTGGATTTTACACTTTTTTCAGATGGCCCTTTTGACCGGGGGGCAGTGAGACTTCATTGTAGTGCAGATTTTCTTTGCAAGCTTGCTTGGGTGGCCAAAAAGCGCGTATGCGTTTTTTCCTGAATATATTCAGGAAAAAACGCATACGCCCTTTTTGGCCAAGTGCATCATTGTGGACGTTCTGCCTCTTTTCCTATGCTTTACATGCAATTCCAGTCTACCTCCTGAAATCGGTTTCCTGCAATTCTGCCCCGCTTTCAAGTCCTCTTGGCAGCCTTACTTCAATATATTTTTGGATGATAGCTGTCATGTATAACTCTGCAGGTTTGTGAATTACAGTGCCCCTGAGCTCCTTTCTTCAACTCGCTTTCTTGTGAGCTGGCCGCAACACCGCAGGATTGCTTCAGGCCCTAGTGTGGTACTGGCATGGCACGCTGAGCCTTTGGTTAATTCCTCTTCCTGGTGGGAATTGAGAGTTAAATTTGCCCGTCCAGACACCTCCAGCTAGTCTCTCATTGGTTCTCCCTATTCCTGTTCATTTTCCGAAGAAATTGCAAACTGGGCCAAACAGGAGGTTAAAGGCACTGACTCTCCAAGTGGGGAGAGTGTTAGTAAAGCGTCTGGAATGTTGCACCCGAGTACCAGGGGACGAAAACTGAGACACATTTGAACACGTTTCCCGATCACACGTTGGATCATACTCTGGGTTCCACATGCATGTTTTAGCTGAAGGAAGAATCCCTTAAACCTGGAGAGTTGAGAACCGTGGAATGGGTACCATGCAATATGACTTCAAAGGGTCTGCATTTGCTCACCGAACCTCACCAATCCTTTCACTGCTGCGTTTATGCCACTGTACACACACTTGATTCTCTTTCGGAGACATATAAATCCATAGGTTTTAAGATTCTTACTAGTCAGGTATATTCTTAGGCGTTTAATATGGGGTGTTGAGTCCACTTCGTTGAGCAAGCAGTAGCTCTTGTCTATTACATATTTGTCTTATGGAAAGGTATCTGTGCTAATTTCAATCTCTGGTTTTATGCAGCACCCCAACTCACCTTTCCCCTTAAGCAAGCATACGTTGGTTTTCTACATTTGAGACCCTATTCTGTTTTGTAATTCAGTTCCTGTGTAGCCAAGTTTACATTCCGTGTATTAGTGATATCTTATGATGTTTCTTTTTCTCTGTGACATATTTCACTTACAATCATCGTACCTGAATCCACTCATTATGCTGCTATGGGCCTGATGACATAGATTTAATTGCTGAGTGATATTGCATTGTACGTTAGTACCACAACTTCTTTATCCATTTTTCGCTTTCTGTGATATTGAACTTGTACCGTAAACGAGGTTCTTGTAAACAGAGCTGTCCCAAACTTTGGGGTGGCTGTGTCTTTTTGATTTTAATTTCCCTAAGCTATAGGACCATAAGTGGAAGTGCCCTAGGCTCTGTTGCTTTGTTTTTTAGATGTTTCAGGAAACACCATACACTTCTCCAGAGTGGCTGTTGGCAATTTACATCCCGCCCATCAGCATAAGAAGGCTCCCAGTTCTCCATGGCCTGTCCTGCCTTTCTGGATTTTACACTTTTTTCAGATGGCCCTTTTGACCGGGGGGCAGTGAGACTTCATTGTAGTGCAGATTTCCTTTGCAAGCTTGCTTGGTTGGCCAAAAAGGGCGTATGCGTTTTTTCCTGAATATATTCAGGAAAAAACGCATACGCCCTTTTTGGCCAAGTGCATCATTGTGGACGTTCTGCCTCTTTTCCTATGCTTTCCATGCAATTCCAGTCTACCTCCTGAAATCGGTTTCCTGCAATTCTGCCCCGCTTTCAAGTCCTCTTGGCAGCCTTACTTCAATATATTTTTGGACGATAGCTGTCATGTATAACTCTGCAGGTTTGTGAATTACAGGGCCCCTGAGCTCCTTTCTTCAACTCGCTTTCTTGTGAGCTGGCCGCAACACCGCAGGATTGCTTCAGGCCCTAGTGTGGTTCCGGCATGCCTCACTGAGCCTTTGGTTAATTCCTCTTCCTGGTGGGAAATGAGAGTTAAATTTGCCCGTCCAGACACCTCCAGCTAGTCTCTCATTGGTTCTCCCTATTCCTGTTCATCTTCAGCAGAATTTGCAAATTGGGCCAAATAGGAGGTTAAAGGCAGTGACTCTCCAATTGGGGAGAGTGTTAGTAAAGTGTCTGGAATGTTGCACCCGAGTACCAGGGGACGAAATCTGAGACACATTTGAACACGTTTCCCAATCACACGGTGGATCATACTCTGGGTTCCACATGCATGTTTTAGCTGAAGGAAGAATCCCTTAAACCTGGAGAGTTGAGAACCATGGAATGGGTACCATGCAATATGACTTCCAAGGGTCTGCATTTGCTCACCGAACCTCACCAATCCTATCACAGCTGCGTTTATGCCGCTGTACACACGCTTGTTTCTCTTTCGGAGACATATCAATCCATAGGTTTTAAGATTCTTACTAGTCAGGTATATTTTTAGTCGTTTAATATGGGGTGTTGAGTCCACTTCGTTGAGCAAGCAGTAGCTCTTGTCTATTACATATTTGGCTTATGGAAAGGTATCTGTGCTAATTTCAATCTCTGGTTTTATGCAGCACCCCAACTCACCTTTCCCCTTAAGCAAGCATAAGTTGGTTTTCTACATTTGAGACCCTATTCTGTTTTGTAATTCAGTTCCTGTGTAGGCAAGTTTACATTCCGTGTATTAGTGATATCTTATGATGTTTCTTTTTCTGTGTGACTTATTTCACTTAGAATCATCGTGCCTGAATCCACTCATTATGCTGCTACTGGCCTGATGACATAGATTTCATTGCTGAGTGATATTGCATTGTACGTAAGTACCACAACTTCTTTATCCATTTTTTGCTTTCTGCGATATTGAACTTGTACCGTAAACGAGGTTCCTCTAAACAGAGCCGTTCCAAACTTTGGGGTGGCTGTGTCTTTTTGATTTTAATTTCCCTAATCTATAGGACCATAAGTGGAAGTGCCCTAGGCTCTGTTGCTTTGTTTTTTAGATGTTTCAGGAAACACCATACATTTATCCAGAGTGGCTGTTGGCAATTTACATCCCGCCCATCAGTCTAAGTAGGCTCCCAGTTCTCCATGGCCTGTCCTGCCTTTCTGGGTTTTACACTTTTTTCAGATGGCCCTTCTGACCGGGGGGCAGTGAGACTTCATTGTAGTGCAGATTTCCTTTGCAAGCTTGCTTGGTTGGCCAAAAAGGGCGTATGCGTTTTTTCCTGAATATATTCAGGAAAAAACGCATACGTCCTTTTTGGCCAAGTGCATCATTGTGGACGTTCTGCCTCTTTTCCTATGCTTTACATGCAATTCCAGTCTACCTCCTGAAATCGGTTTCCTGTAATTCTGCCCCACTTTCAAGTCCTCTTGGCAGCCTTACTTCAATATATTTTTGGACAATAGCTGTCATTTATAACTCTGCAGGTTTGTGAATTACAGTGCCCCTGAGCTCCTTTCTTCAACTCGCTTTCTTGTGAGCTGGCCGCAACACCGCAGGATTGCTTCAGGCCCTAGTGTGGTTTCGGCATGGCTCGCTGAGCCTTTGGTTAATTCCTCTTCCTGGTGGGAAATGAGAGTTAAATTTGCCCGTCCAGACACCTCCAGCTAGTCTCTCATTGGTTCTCCCTATTCCTGTTCATTTTCCGCAGAAATTGCAAACTGGGCCAAACAGGAGTTTAAAGGCACTGACTCTCCAAGTGGGGAGAGTGTTAGTAAAGCGTCTGGAATGTTGCACCCGAGTACCAGGGGACGAAAACTGAGACACATTTGAACACGTTTCCCGATCGCACGGTGGATCATACTCTGGGTTCCACATGCATGTTTTAGCTGAAGGAAGAATCCCTTAAACCTGGAGAGTTGAGAACCATGGAATGGGTACCATGCAATATGACTTCAAAGGGTCTGCATTTGCTCACCGAACCTCAGCAATCCTATCACTGCTGCATTTATGCCGCTGTAAACACACTTGATTCTCTTTCGGAGACATATAAATCCATAGGTTTTAAGATTTTTACTAGTCAGGTATATTCTTAGGCTTTTAATATGTGGTGTTGAGTCCACTTCGTTGAGCAAGCAGTAGCTCTTGTCTATTACATATTTGGCTTATGGAAAGGTATCTGTGTTAATTTCAATCTCTGGTTTTATGCAGCACCCCAACTAACCTTTCCTCGTAAGCAAGCGTAAGTTGGTTTTCTACATTTGAGACCCTATTCTGTTTTGTAATTCAGTTCCTGTGTAGCCAAGTTTACATTCCGTGTATTAGTGATACCTTATGATGTTTCTTTTTCTGTGTGACTTATTTCACTTAGAATCATCGTACCTGAATCCACTCATTATGCTGCTACTGGCCTGATGACATAGATTTCATTGCTGAGTGATATTGCATTGTACGTAAGTACCACAACTTCTTTATCCATTTTTCGCTTTCTGCGATATTGAACTTGTACCGTAAACGAGGTTCTTGTAAACAGAGCTGTCCCAAACTATGGGGTGGCTGTGTCTTTTTGATTTTAATTTCCCTAAGCTATAGGACCATAAGTGGAAGTGCCCTAGGCTCTGTTGCTTTGTTTTTTAGATATTTCAAGAAACACCATACACTTCTCCAGAGTGGCTGTTTGCAATTTACATCCCGCCCATCAGCATAAGAAGGCTCCCAGTTCTCCATGGCCTGTCCTGCCTTTCTGGATTTTACACTTTTTTCAGATGGCCCTTTTGACCGGGGGGCAGTGAGACTTCATTGTAGTGCAGATTTCCTTTGCAAGCTTGCTTGGTTGGCCAAAAAGGGCGTATGCGTTTTTTCCTGAATATATTCAGGAAAAAACGCATACGCCCTTTTTGGCCAAGTGCATCATTGTGGACGTTCTGCCTCTTTTCCTATGCTTTACATGCAATTCCAGTCTACCTCCTAAAATCGGTTTCCTGCAATTCTGCCCCGCTTTCAAGTCCTCTTGGCAGCCTTACTTCAATATATTTTTGGACGATAGCTGTCATTTATAACTCTGCAGGTTTGTAAATTACAGGGCCCCTGAGCTCCTTTCTTCAACTCGCTTTCTTGTGAGCTGGCCGCAACACCGCAGGATTGCTTCAGGCCCTAGTGTGGTTCCGGCATGGCACGCTGAGCCTTTGGTTAATTCCTCTTCCTGGTGGGAAATGAGAGTTAAATTTGCCCGTCCAGACACCCCCAGCTAGTCTGTCATTGGTTCTCCCTATTCCTGTTCATTTTCCGCAGAAATTGCAAACTGGGCCAAACAGGAGGTTAAAGGCACTGACTCTCCAAGTGGGGAGAGTGTTCGTAAAGCATCTGGAATGTTGCACCCGAGTACCAGGGGACGAAAACTGAGACACATTTGAACACGTTTCCTGATCACACGGTGGATCATACTCTGGGTTCCACATGCATGTTTTAGCTGAAGGAAGAATCCCTTAAACCTGGAGAGTTGAGACCCATGGAATGGGTACCATGCAATATGACATCAAAGGGTCTGCATTTGGTCACCAATCCTCACCAATCCTATCACTGTTGCGTTTATGCTGCTGTACACACGCTTGATTCTGTTTCGGAGACATATCAATCCATAGGTTTTAAGATTCTTACTAGTCAGGTATATTCTTAGGCGTTTAATATGGGGTGTTGAGTCCACTTCGTTGAGCAAGCAGTAGCTCTTGCCTATTACATATTTGGCTTATGGAAAGGTATCTGTGCTAATTTCAATCTCTGGTTTTATGCAGCACCCCAACTCACCTTTCCGCTTAAGCAAGCATAAGTTGGTTTTCTACATTTGAGACCCTATTCTGTTTTGTAATTCAGTTCCTGTGTAGCCAAGTTTACATTCCGTGTATTAGTGATATCTTATGATGTTTCTTTTTCTGTGTGACTTATTTCAATTAGAATCATCGTACCTGAATCCACTCATTATGCTGCTACGGGCCTGATGACATAGATTTCATTGCTGAGTGATATTGCATTGTACGTAAGTACCACAACTTTTTTATCCATTTTTCGCATTCTGCGATATTGAACTTGTACCGTAAACGAGGTTCTTGTAAACAGAGCTGTCCCAAACTTTGGGGTGGCTGTGTCTTTTTCATTTTAATTTCCCTAATCTATAGGACCATAAGTGGAAGTGCCCTAGGCTCTGTTGCTTGTTTTTTAGATGTTTCAGGAAACACCATACACTTCTCCAGAGTGGCTGTTGGCAATTTACATCCCGCCCATCAGCATAAGAAGGCTCCCAGTTCTCCATGGCCTGTCCTGCCTTTCTGGATTTTACACTTTTTTCAGATGGCCCTTTTGAACGGGGGGCAGTGAGACTTCATTGTAGTGCAGATTTCCTTTGCAAGCTTGCTTGGTGGGACAAAAAGGGTGTCTGCGTTTTTTCCTGAGTATATTCAGGAAAAAACTCATACGCACTTTTTGGCCAAGTGCATCATTGAGGACGTTCTGCCTCTTTTCCTATGCTTTACATGCAATTCCAGTCTACCTCCTGAAATCGGTTTCCTGCAATTCTGCCCCGCTTTCAAGTCCTCTTGGCAGCCTTACTTCAATATATTTTTGGACGATAGCTGTCATTTATAACTCTGCAGGTTTGTGAATTACAGGGCCCCTGAGTTCCTTTCTTCAACTCGCTTTCTTGTGAGCTGGCCGCAACACCGCAGGATTGCTTCAGGCCCTAGTGTGGTTCCGGCATGGCACGCTGAGCCTTTGGTTAATTCCTCTTCCTGGTGGGAAATGAGAGTTAAATTTGCCCGTCCAGACTCCTCCAGCTAGTCTCTCATTGGTTCTCCCTATTCCTGTTCATTTTCTGCAGAAATTGCAAACTGGGCCAAACAGGAGGTTAAAGGCACTGACTCTCCAAGTGGGGAGAGTGTTAGTAAAGCGTCTGGAATGTTGCACCCGAGTACCAGGGGATGAAAACTGAGACATATTTGAACACGTTTCCCGATCACACGTTGGATCATACTCTGGGTTCCACATGCATGTTTTAGCTGAAGGAAGAATCCCTTAAACCTGAAGAGTTGAGAACCATGGAATGGGAACCCTGCAATATGACTTCAAAGGGTCTGCATTTGCTCACCGAACCTCACCAATCTTATCACTGTTGCATTTATGCCACTGTACACATGCTTGATTCTCTTTCAGAGACATATAAATCCATAGGTTTTAAGATTCTTACTAGTCAGGTATATTCTTAGGTGTTTAATATGGGGTGTTGAGTCCACTTCGTTGAGCAAGCAGTAGCTCTTGTCTATTACATATTTGGCTTATGGAAAGGTATCTGTGCTAATTTCAATCTCTGGTTTTATGCAGCACCCCAACTCACCTTTCCCCTTAAGCAAGCATAAGTTGGTTTTCTACATTTGAGACCCTATTCTGTTTTGTAATTCAGTTCCTGTGTAGGCAAGTTTAAATTCCGTGTATTAGTGATATCTTATGATGTTTCTTTTTCTGTGTGACTTATTTCACTTAGAATCATCGTACCTGAATCCACTCATTATGCTGCTACTGGCCTGATGACATAGATTTCATTGCTGAGTGATATTGCATTGTACGTAAGTACCACAACTTCTTTATCCATTTTTTGCTTTCTGCGATATTGAACTTGTACCGTAACCGAGGTTCTTGTAAACAGAGCCGTCCCAAACTTTGGGGTGGCTGTGTCTTTTTGATTTTAATTTCCCTAATCTATAGGACCATAAGTGGAAGTGCTCTAGGCTCTGTTGCTTTGTTTTTTAGATGTTTTAGGAAACGCCATACACTTCTCCAGAGTGGCTGTTGGCAATTTACATCCCGCCCGTCAGTCTAACTAGGCTCCCAGTTCTCCATGGCGTGTCCTGCCTTTCTGGATTTTACACTTTTTTCAGATGGCCCTTTTGACCGGGGGGCAGTGAGACTTCATTGTAGTGCAGATTTCCTTTGTAACCTTGCTTGGTTGACCAAAAAGGGTGTATGCGTTTTTTCCTGAGTATATTCAGGAAAAAACGCATACGCCCTTTTTGGCCAAGTGCATCATTGAGGACGTTCTGCCTCTTTTCCTATGCTTTACATGCAATTCCAGTCTACCTCCTGAAATCGGTTTCCTGCAATTCTGCCCCGCTTTCAAGTCCTCTTGGCAGCCATACTTCAATATATTTTTGGACGATAGCTGTCATTTATAACTCTGCAGGTTTGTGAATTTCAGGGCCCCTGAGCTCCTTTTTTCAACTCGCTTTCTTGTGAGCTGGCCGCAACACCGCAGGATTGCTTCAGGCCCTAGTGTGGTTCCGGCATGGCACGCTGAGCCTTTGGTTAATTCCTCTTCCTGGTGGGAAATGACAGTTAAATTTGCCCGTCCAGACACCCCCAGCTAGTCTGTCATTGGTTCTCCCTATTCCTGTTCATTTTCCGCAGAAATTGCAAACTGGGCCAAACAGGAGGTTAAAGGCACTGACTCTCCAAGTGGGGAGAGTGTTCGTAAAGCATCTGGAATGTTGCACCCGAGTACCAGGGGACGAAAACTGAGACACATTTGAACACGTTTCCCGATCACACGGTGGATCATACTCTGGGTTCCACATGCATGTTTTAGCTGAAGGAAGAATCCCTTAAACCTGGAGAGTTGAGACCCATGGAATGGGTACCATGCAATATGACATCAAAGGGTCTGCATTTGGTCACCAATCCTCACCAATCCTATCACTGTTGCGTTTATGCCGCTGTACACACGCTTGATTCTGTTTCAGAGACATATAAATCCATAGGTTTTAAGATTCTTACTAGTCAGGTATATTCTTAGGCGTTTCATACGGGGTGTTGAATCCACTTCGTTGAGCAAGCAGTAGCTCTTGCCTATTACATATTTGGCTTATGGAAAGGTATCTGTGCTAATTTCAATCTCTGGTTTTATGCAGCACCCCAAGTCACCTTTCCGCTTAAGCAAGCATAAGTTGGTTTTCTACATTTGAGACCCTATTCTGTTTTGTAATTCAGTTCCTGTGTAGGCAAGTTTACATTCCGTGTATTAGTGATATCTTATGATGTTTCTTTTTCTGTGTGACTTATTTCAATTAGAATCATCGTACCTGAATCCACTCATTATGCTGCTACGGGCCTGATGACATAGATTTCATTGCTGAGTGATATTGCATTGTACGTAAGTACCACAACTTTTTTATCCATTTTTCGCATTCTGCGATATTGAACTTGTACCGTAAACGAGGTTCTTGTAAACAGAGCTGTCCCAAACTTTGGGGTGGCTGTGTCTTTTTCATTTTAATTTCCCTAATCTATAGGACCATAAGTGGAAGTGCCCTAGGCTCTGTTGCTTGTTTTTTAGATGTTTCAGGAAACACCATACACTTCTCCAGAGTGGCTGTTGGCAATTTACATCCCGCCCATCAGCATAAGAAGGCTCCCAGTTCTCCATGGCCTGTCCTGCCTTTCTGGATTTTACACTTTTTTCAGATGGCCCTTTTGAACGGGGGGCAGTGAGACTTCATTGTAGTGCAGATTTCCTTTGCAAGCTTGCTTGGTGGGCCAAAAAGGGTGTCTGCGTTTTTTCCTGAGTATATTCAGGAAAAAACGCATACGCCCTTTTTGGCCAAGTGCATCATTGAGGACGTTCTGCCTCTTTTCCTATGCTTTACATGCAATTCCAGTCTACCTCCTGAAATCGGTTTCCTGCAATTCTGCCCCGCTTTCAAGTCCTCTTGGCAGCCTTACTTCAATATATTTTTGGACGATAGCTGTCATTTATAACTCTGCAGGTTTGTGAATTACAGGGCCCCTGAGTTCCTTTCTTCAACTCGCTTTCTTGTGAGCTGGCCGCAACACCGCAGGATTGCTTCAGGCCCTAGTGTGGTTCCGGCATGGCACGCTGAGCCTTTGGTTAATTCCTCTTCCTGGTGGGAAATGAGAGTTAAATTTGCCCGTCCAGACTCCTCCAGCTAGTCTCTCATTGGTTCTCCCTATTCCTGTTCATTTTCCGCAGAAATTGCAAACTGGGCCAAACAGGAGGTTAAAGGCACTGACTCTCCAAGTGGGGAGAGTGTTAGTAAAGCGTCTGGAATGTTGCACCCGAGTACCAGGGGATGAAAACTGAGACATATTTGAACACGTTTCCCGATCACACGTTGGATCATACTCTGGGTTCCACATGCATGTTTTAGCTGAAGGAAGAATCCCTTAAACCTGAAGAGTTGAGAACCATGGAATGGGAACCCTGCAATATGACTTCAAAGGGTCTGCATTTGCTCACCGAACCTCACCAATCCTATCACTGTTGCATTTATGCCGCTGTACACATGCTTGATTCTCTTTCAGAGACATATAAATCCATAGGTTTTAAGATTCTTACTAGTCAGGTATATTCTTAGGCGTTTAATATGGGGTGTTGAGTCCACTTCGTTGAGCAAGCAGTAGCTCTTGTCTATTACATATTTGTCTTATGGAAAGGTATCTGTGCTAATTTCAATCTCTGGTTTTATGCAGCACCCCAACTCACCTTTCCCCTTAAGCAAGCATAAGTTGGTTTTCTACATTTGAGACCCTATTCTGTTTTGTAATTCAGTTCCTGTGTAGCCACGTTTACATTCCGTGTATTAGTGATATCTTATGATGTTTCTTTTTCTGTGTGACATATTTCACTTAGAATCATCGTACCTGAATCCACTCATTATGCTGCTATGGGCCTGATGACATAGATTTCATTGCTGAGTGATATTGCATTGTACGTTAGTACCACAACTTCTTTATCCATTTTTCGCTTTCTGTGATATTGAACTTGTACCGTAAACGAGGTTCTTGTAAACAGAGCTGTCCCAAACTTTGGGGTGGCTGTGTCTTTTTGATTTTAATTTCCCTAAGCTATAGGACCATAAGTGGAAGTGCCCTAGGCTCTGTTGCTTTGTTTTTTAGATGTTTCAGGAAACACCATACACTTCTCCAGAGTGGCTGTTGGCAATTTACATCCCGCCCATCAGCATAACAAGGCTCCCAGTTCTCCATGGACTGTCCTGCCTTTCTGGATTTTACACTTTTTTCAGATGGCCCTTTTGACCGGGGGGCAGTGAGACTTCATTGTAGTGCAGATTTCCTTTGCAAGCTTGCTTGGTTGGCCAAAAAGGGCGTATGCGTTTTTTCCTGAATATATTCAGGAAAAAACGCATACGCCCTTTTTGGCCAAGTGCATCATTGTGGACGTTCTGCCTCTTTTCCTATGCTTTACATGCAATTCCAGTCTACCTCCTGAAATCGGTTTCCTGCAATTCTGCCCCGCTTTCAAGTCCTCTTGGCAGCCTTACTTCAATATATTTTTGGACAATAGCTGTCATGTATAACTCTGCAGGTTTGTGAATTACAGGGCCCCTGAGCTCCTTTCTTCAACTCGCTTTCTTGTGAGCTGGCCGCAACACCGCAGGATTGCTTCAGTCCCTAGTGTGGTTCCGGCATGGCTCGCTGAGCCTTTGGTTAATTCCTCTTCTTGGTGGGAAATGAGAGTTAAATTTGCCCGTCCAGACACCTCCAGCTAGTCTCTCATGTGTTCTCCCTATTCCTGTTCATTTTCCGCAGAAATTGCAAACTGGGCCAAACAGGAGGTTAAAGGCACTGACTCTCCAAGTGGGGAGAGTGTTTGTAAAGCGTCTGGAATGTTGCACCCGAGTACCAGGGGACGAAAACTGAGACACATTTGAACACGTTTCCCGATCACACGTTGGATCATACTCTGGGTTCCTCATGCATGTTTTACCTGAAGGAAGAATCCCTTAAACCTGGAGAGTTGAGAACCATGGAATGGGTACCATGCAATATGACTTCAAAGGGTCTTCATTTGCTCACCGAACCTCACCAATCCTATCACTGCTGCGTTTATGCCGCTGTACACACGCTTGATTCTCTTTCGGAGACATATATATCCATAGGTTTTAAGATTCTTACTAGTCAGGTATATTCTTAGGCGTTTAATATGGGGTGTTGAGTCCACTTCGTTGAGCAAGCAGTAGCTCTTGTCTATTACATATTTGGCTTATGGAAAGGTATCTGTGCTAATTTCAATCTCTGGTTTTATGCAGCACCCCAACTCACCTTTCCCCTTAAGCAAGCATAAGTTGGTTTTCTACATTTGAGACCCTATTCTGTTGTGTAATTCAGGTCCTGTGTAGCCAAGTTTACATTCCGTGTATTAGTGATATCTTATGATGTTTGTTTTTCTGTGTGACTTATTTCACTTAGAATCATCATACCTGAATCCACTCATTATGCTGCTACTGGCCTGATGACATAGATTTCATTGCTGAGTGATATTGCATTGTACGTAAGTACCACAACTTCTTTATCCATTTTTCGCTTTCTGTGATATTGAACTTGTACCGTAAACGAGGTTCTTGTAAACCGAGCTGTCCCAAACTTTGGGGTGGCTGTGTCTTTTTGATTTTAATTTCCCTAATCTATAGGACCATAAGTGGAAGTGCCCTAGGCTCTGTTGCTTTGTTTTTTAGATGTTTCAGGAAACACCATACACTTCTCCAGAGTGGCTGTTGGCAATTTACATCCCGCCCATCAGCATAAGAAGGCTCCCAGTTCTCCATGGCCTGTCTTTCCTTTCTGGATTTTACACTTTTTTCAGATGGCCCTTTTGACCGGGGGGCAGTGAGACTTCATTGTAGTGCAGATTTCCTTTGCAAGCTTGCTTGGGTGGCCAAAAAGGGCATATGCGTTTTTTCCTGAATATATTCAGGAAAAAACGCATACGCGCTTTTTGGCCAAGTGCATCATTGTGGACGTTCTGCCTCTTTTCCTATGCTTTACATGCAATTCCAGTCTACCTCCTGAAATCGGTTTCCTGCAATTCTGCCCCGCTTTCAAGTCCTCTTGGCAGCCTTACTTCAATATATTTTTGGATGATAGCTGTCATGTATAACTCTGCAGGTTTGTGAATTACAGTGCCCCTGAGCTCCTTTCTTCAACTCGCTTTCTTGTGAGCTGGCCGCAACACCGCAGGATTGCTTCAGGCCCTAGTGTGGTACTGGCATGGCACGCTGAGCCTTTGGTTAATTCCTCTTCCTGGTGGGAAATGAGAGTTAAATTTGCCCGTCCAGACACCTCCAGCTAGTCTCTCATTGGTTCTCCCTATTCCTGTTCATTATCCGAAGAAATTGCAAACTGGGCCAAACAGGAGGTTAAAGGCACTGACTCTCCAAGTGGGGAGAGTGTTAGTAAAGCGTCTGGAATGTTGCACCCGAGTACCAGGGGACGAAAACTGAGACACATTTGAACACGTTTCCCGATCACACGTTGGATCATACTCTGGGTTCCACATGCATGTTTTAGCTGAAGGAAGAATCCCTTAAACCTGGAGAGTTGAGAACCGTGGAATGGGTACCATGCAATATGACTTCAAAGGGTCTGCATTTGCTCACCGAACCTCACCAATCCTTTCACTGCTGCGTTTATGCCACTGTACACACACTTGATTCTCTTTCGGAGACATATAAATCCATAGGTTTTAAGATTCTTACTAGTCAGGTATATTCTTAGGCGTTTAATATGGGGTGTTGAGTCCACTTCGTTGAGCAAGCAGTAGCTCTTGTCTATTACATATTTGTCTTATGGAAAGGTATCTGTGCTAATTTCAATCTCTGGTTTTATGCAGCACCCCAACTCACCTTTCCCCTTAAGCAAGCATACGTTGGTTTTCTACATTTGAGACCCTATTCTGTTTTGTAATTCAGTTCCTGTGTAGCCAAGTTTACATTCCGTGTATTAGTGATATCTTATGATGTTTCTTTTTCTGTGTGACATATTTTACTTACAATCATCGTACCTGAATCCACTCATTATGCTGCTATGGGCCTGATGACATAGATTTAATTGCTAAGTGATATTGCATTGTACGTTAGTACCACAACTTCTTTATCCATTTTTCGCTTTCTGTGATATTGAACTTGTACCGTAAACGAGGTTCTTGTAAACAGAGCTGTCCCAAACTTTGGGGTGGCTGTGTCTTTTTGATTTTAATTTCCCTAAGCTATAGGACCATAAGTGGAAGTGCCCTAGGCTCTGTTGCTTTGTTTTTTAGATGTTTCAGGAAACACCATACACTTCTCCAGAGTGGCTGTTGGCAATTTACATCCCGCCCATCAGCATAAGAAGGCTCCCAGTTCTCCATGGACTGTCCTGCCTTTCTGGATTTTACACTTTTTTCAGATGGCCCTTTTGACCGAGGGGCAGTGAGACTTCATTGTAGTGCAGATTTCCTTTGCAAGCTTGCTTGGTTGGCCAAAAAGGGCTTATGCGTTTTTTCCTGAATATATTCAGGAAAAAACGCATACGCCCTTTTTTGCCAAGTGCATCATTGTGGACGTTCTGCCTCTTTTCCTATGCTTTACATGCAATTCCAGTCTACCTCCTGAAATCGGTTTCCTGCAATTCTGCCCCGCTTTCAAGTCCTCTTGGCAGCCTTACTTCAATATATTTTTGGACGATAGCTGTCATGTATAACTCTGCAGGTTTGTGAATTACAGTGCCCCTGAGCTCCTTTCTTCAACTCGCTTTCTTCTGAGCTGGCCGCAACACCGCAGGATTGCTTCAGACCCTAGTGTGGTTTCGGCATGGCTCGCTGAGCCTTTGGTTAATTCCTCTTCCTGGTGGGAAATGAGAGTTAAATTTGCCCGTCCAGACAGCTCGGGCTACTCTCTCATTGGTTCTCCCTATTCCTGTTCATTTTCCGCAGAAATTGCAAACTGGGCCAAACAGGAGGTTAAAGGCACTGACTCTACAAGTGGGGAGAGTGTTAGTAAAGCGTCTGGAATGTTGCACCCGAGTACCAGGGGACGAAAACTGAGACACATTTGAACACGTTTCCCGATCACACGGTGGATCATACTCTGGGTTCCACATGCATGTTTTAGCTGAAGGAAGAATCCCTTAAACCTGGAGAGTTGAGAACCATGGAATGGGTACCATGCAATATGACTTCCAAGGGTCTGCATTTGCTCACCGAACCTCAGCAATCCTATTACAGCTGCGTTTATGCCGCTGTACACACGCTTGTTTCTCTTTCGGAGACATATAAATCCATAGGTTTTAAGATTCTTACTAGTCAGGTATATTCTTAGGCGTTTAATATGGGGTGTTGAGTCCACTTCGTTGAGCAAGCAGTAGCTCTTGTCTATTACATATTTGGCTTATGGAAAGGTATCTGTGCTAATTTCAATCTCTGGTTTTATGCAGCACCCCAACTCACCTTTCCCCTTAAGCAAGCATAAGTTGGTTTTCTACATTTGAGACACTATTCTGTTTTGTAATTCAGTTCCTGTGTATCCAAGTTTACAATCCGTGTATTAGTGATATCTTATGATGTTTCTTTTTCTGTGTGACTTATTTCACTTATAATCATCGTACCTGAATCCACTCATTATGCTGCTACTGGCCTGATGACATAGATTTCATTGCTGAGTGATATTGCATTGTACGTAAGTACCACAACTTCTTTATCCATTTTTCGCTTTCTGCGATATTGAACTTGAACCGTAAACGAGGTTTTTGTAAACAGAGCCGTTCCAAACTTTGGGGTGGCTGTGTCTTTTTGATTTTAATTTCCCTAATCTATAGGACCAAAAATGGAAGTGCCCTAGGCTCTGTTGCTTTGTTTTTCAGATGTTTCAGGAAACACCATACACTTCTCCAGAGTGGCTGTTGGCAATTTACATCCCGCCCATCAGCCTAAGTAGGCTCCCAGTTCTCCATGGTCTGTCCTGCATTTCTGGATTTTACACTTTTTTCAGATGGCCCTTTTGACCGGGGGGCAGTGAGACATCATTGTAGTGCAGATTTCCTTTGCAAGCTTGCTTGGTTGGCCAAAAAGGGCGTATGCGTTTTTTCCTGAATATATTCAGGAAAAAAAGAATACGCCCTTTTTGGCCAAGTGCATCATTGTGGACGTTCTGCCTCTTTTCCTATGCTTTACATGCAATTCCAGTCTACCTCCTGAAATCGGTTTCCTGCAATTCTGCCCCGCTTTCAAGTCCTCTTGGCAGCCTTACTTCAATATATTTTTGGACAATAGCTGTCATTTATAACTCTGCAGGTTTGTGAATTACAGTGCCCCTGAGCTCCTTTCTTCAACTCGCTTTCTTGTGAGCTGGCCGCAACACCGCAGGATTGCTTCAGGCCCTAGTGTGGTTCCGGCACGGCAGGCTGAGCCTTTGGTTAATTCCTCTTCCTGGTGGGAAATGAGAGTAAAATTTGCCCGTCCAGACACCTCCAGCTAGTCTCTCATTGGTTCTCCCTATTCCTGTTCATTTTCCGAAGAAATTGCAAACTGGGCCAAACAGGAGGTTAAAGGCACTGACTCTCCAAGTGGGGAGAGTGTTAGTAAAGCGTCTGGAATGTTGCACCCGAGTACCAGGGGACGAAAACTGAGACACATTTGAACACGTTTCCCGATCACACGGTGGATCATACTCTGGGTTCCACATGCATGTTTTATCTGAAGGAAGAATCCCTTAAACCTGGAGAGTTGAGAACCATGGAATGGGTACCATGCAATATGACTTCAAAGGGTCTGCATTTGCTCACCGAACCTCACCAATCCTATCACTGCTGCGTTTATGCCGCTGTACACACGCTTGATTCTCTTTCGTAGACATATCAATCCATAGGTTTTAAGATTCTTACTAGTCAGGTATATTTTTAGGCGTTTAATATGGGGTGTTGAGTCCACTTCGTTGAGCAAGCAGTAGCTCTTGTCTATTACATATTTGGCTTATGGAAAGGTATCT
Organism: Pseudorca crassidens; assembly: GCF_039906515.1. Classification (NCBI taxonomy): domain Eukaryota; kingdom Metazoa; phylum Chordata; class Mammalia; order Artiodactyla; family Delphinidae; genus Pseudorca; species Pseudorca crassidens. The sequence goes on from NW_027136301.1 coordinate 3,777,584, forward strand.
GTGCTAATTTCAATCTCTGGTTTTATGCAGCACCCCAACTCACCTTTCCCCTTAAGCAAGCATAAGTTGGTTTTCTACATTTGAGACCCTATTCTGTTTTGTAATTCAGTTCCTGTGTAGGCAAGTTTACATTCCGTGTATTAGTGATATCTTATGATGTTTCTATTTCTGTGTGACTTATTTCACTTAGAATCATCGTACCTGAATCCACTCATTATGCTGCTACTGGCCTGATGACATAGATTTCATTGCTGAGTGATATTGCATTGTACGTAAGTACCACAACTTCTTTATCCATTTTTTGCTTCCTGCGATATTGATCTTGTACCGTAAACGAGGTTTTTGTAAACAGAGCCGTTCCAAACTTTGGGGTGGCTGTGTCTTTTTGATTTTAATTTCCCTAATCTATAGGACCATAAGTGGAAGTGCCCTAGGCTCTGTTGCTTTGTTTTTTAGATGTTTCAGGAAACACCATACACTTCTCCAGAGTGGCTGTTGGCAATTTACATCCCGCCCCTCAGTCTAAGTAGGCTCCCAGTTCTCCATGGCCTGTCCTGCCTTTCTGGATTTTACACTTTTTTCAGATGGCCCTTTTGACCGGGGGGCAGTGAGACTTCATTGTAGTGCAGATTTCCTTTGCAAGCTTGCTTGGTTGGCCAAAAAGGGCGTATGCGTTTTTTCCTGAATATATTCAGGAAAAAAAGAATACGCCCTTTTTGGCCAAGTGCATCATTGTGGACGTTCTGCCTCTTTTCCTATGCTTTACATGCAATTCCAGTCTACCTCCTGAAATCGGTTTCCTGCAATTCTGCCCCGCTTTCAAGTCCTCTTGGCAGCCTTACTTCAATATATTTTTGGACGATAGCTGTCATTTACAACTCTGCAGGTTTGTGAATTACAGTGCCCCTGAGCTCCTTTCTTCAACTCGCTTTCTTCTGAGCTGGCCGCAACACCGCAGGATTGCTTCAGACCCTAGTGTGGTTTCGGCATGGCTCGCTGAGCCTTTGGTTAATTCCTCTTCCTGGTGGGAAATGAGAGTTAAATTTGCCCGTCCAGACAGCTCGGGCTACTCTCTCATTGGTTCTCCCTATTCCTGTTCATTTTCCCCAGAAATTGCAAACTGGGCCAAACAGGAGGTTAAAGGCACTGATTCTACAAGTGGGGAGAGTGTTAGTAAAGCGTCTGGAATGTTGCACCCGAGTACCAGGGGACGAAAACTGAGACACATTTGAACACGTTTCCCGATCACACGGTGGATCATACTCTGGGTTCCACATGCATGTTTTAGCTGAAGGAAGAATCCCTTAAACCTGGAGAGTTGAGAACCATGGAATGGGTACCATGCAATATGACTTCCAAGGGTCTGCATTTGCTCACCGAACCTCAGCAATCCTATCACAGCTGCGTTTATGCCGCTGTACACACGCTTGTTTCTCTTTCGGAGACATATAAATCCATAGGTTTTAAGATTCTTACTAGTCAGGTATATTCTTAGGCGTTTAATATGGGGTGTTGAGTCCATTTCGTTGAGCAAGCAGTAGCTCTTGCCTATTACATATTTGGCTTATGGAAAGGTATCTGTGCTAATTTCAATCTCTGGTTTTATGCAGCACCCCAACTCACCTTTCCCCTTAAGCAAGCATAAGTTGGTTTTCTACATTTGAGACCCTATTCTGTTTTGTAATTCAGTTCCTGTGTATCCAAGTTTACAATCCGTGTATTAGTGATATCTTATGATGTTTCTTTTTCTGTGTGACTTATTTCACTTATAATCATCGTACCTGAATCCACTCATTATGCTGCTACTGGCCTAATGACATAGATTTCATTGCTGAGTGATATTGCATTGTACGTAAGTACCACAACTTCTTTATCCATTTTTCGCTTTCTGCGATATTGAACTTGAACCGTAAACGAGGTTCTTGTAAACAGAGCCGTTCCAAACTTTGGGGTGGCTGTGTCTTTTTGATTTTAATTTCCCTAATCTATAGGACCAAAAATGGAAGTGCCCTAGGCTCTGTTGCTTTGTTTTTCAGATGTTTCAGGAAACACCATACACTTCTCCAGAGTGGCTGTTGGCAATTTACATCCCACCCATCAGCCTAAGTAGGCTCCCAGTTCTCCATGGTCTGTCCTGCTTTTCTGGATTTTACACTTTTTTCAGATGGCCCTTTTGACCGGGGGGCAGTGAGACTTCATTGTAGTGCAGATTTCCTTTGTAAGCTTGCTTGGTTGGCCAAAAAGGGCGTATGCGTTTTTTCCTGAATATATTCAGGAAAAAACGCATACGCCCTTTTTGGCCAAGTGCATCATTGTGGACGTTCTGCCTCTTTTCCTATGCTTTACATGCAATTCCAGTCTACCTCCTGAAATCGGTTTCCTGCAATTCTTCCCCGCTTCCAAGTCCTCTTGGCAGCCTTACTTCAATATATTTTTGGACGATAGCTGTCATTTATAACTCTGCAGGTTTGTGAATTACAGTGCCCCTGAGCTCCTTTCTTCAACTCGCTTTCTTGTGACCTGGCCACAACACCGCAGGATTGCTTCATGCCCTAGTGTGGTTCTGGCACGGCAGGCTGAGCCTTTGGTTAATTCTTCTTCCTGGTGGGAAATGAGAGTAAAATTTGCCCGTCCAGACACCTCCAGCTAGTCTCTCATTGGTTCTCCCTATTCCTGTTCATTTTCCGAAGAAATTGCAAACTGGGCCAAACAGGAGGTTAAAGGCACTGACTCTCCAAGTGGGGAGAGTGTTAGTAAAGCATCTGGAATGTTGCACCCGAGTACCAGGGGACGAAAACTGAGACACATTTGAACACGTTTCCCGATCACACGGTGGATCATACTCTGGGTTCCACATGCATGTTTTAGCTGAAGGAAGAATCCCTTAAACCTGGAGAGTTGAGAACCATGGAATGGGTACCATGCAATATGACTTCAAAGGGTCTGCATTTGCTCACCAAACCTCACCAATCCTATCACTGCTGCATTTATGCCGCTGTACACACGCTTGATTCTCTTTCGTAGACATATCAATCCATAGGTTTTAAGATTCTTACTAGTCAGGTATATTTTTAGGCGTTTAATATGGGGTGTTGAGTCCACTTCGTTGAGCAAGCAGTAGCTCTTGTCTATTACATATTTGTCTTATGGAAAGGTATCTGTGCTAATTTCAATCTCTGGTTTTATGCAGCACCCCAACTCACCTTTCCCCTTAAGCAAGCATAAGTTGGTTTTCTACATTTGAGACCCTATTCTGTTTTGTAATTCAGTTCCTGTGTAGGCAAGTTTACATTCCGTGTATTAGTGATATCTTATGATGTTTCTTTTTCTGTGTGACTTATTTCACTTATAATCATCGTACCTGAATCCACTCATTATGCTGCTACTGGCCTGATGACATAGATTTCATTGCTGAGTGATATTGCATTGTACGTAAGTACCACAACTTCTTTATCCATTTTTTGATTTCTGCGATATTGAACTTGTACCGTAAACGAGGTTCTTGTAAACAGAGCCGTTCCAAACTTTGGGGTGGCTGTGTCTTTTTGATTTTAATTTCCCTAATCTATAGGACCATAAGTGGAAGTGCCCTAGGCTCTGTTGCTTTGTTTTTTAGATGTTTCAGGGAACACCATACACTTCTCCAGAGTGGCTGTTGGCAATTTACATCCCGCCAATCAGTCTAACTAGGCTCCCAGTTCTCCATGGCCTGTCCTGCCTTTCTGGATTTTGCACTTATTTCAGATGGCCCTTTTGACCGGGGGGCAGTGAGACTTCATTGTAGTGCAGATTTCCTTTGCAAGCTTGCTTGGTTGGCCAAAAAGTGCATATGCGTTTTTTCCTGAATATATTCAGGAAAAAACGCATACACCCTTTTTGGCCAAGTGCATCATTGTGGACGTTCTGCCTCTTTTCCTATGCTTTACATGCAATTACAGTCTACCTACTAAAATCGGTTTCCTGCAATTCTGCCCCGCTTTCAAGTCCTCTTGGCAGCCTTACTTCAATATATTTTTGGACGATAGCTGTCATTTATTACTCTGCAGGTGTGTGAATTACAGGGCCCCTGAGCTCCTTTCTTCAACTCGCTGTCTTGTGAGCTGGCCGCAACACTGCAGGATTGCTTCAGGCCCTAGTGTGGTTCCGGCATGGCTCGCTGAGCCTTTGGTTAATTCCTCTTCCTGGTGGGAAATGAGAGTTAAATTTGCCCGTCCAGACTCCTCCAGCTAGTCTCTCATTGGTTCTCCCTATTCCTGTTCATTTTCCGCAGAAATTGCAAACTGGGCCAAACAGGAGGTTAAAGGCACTGACTCTCCAAGTGGGGAGAGTGTTAGTAAAGCGTCTGGAATGTTGCACCCGAGTACCAGGGGACGAAAACTGAGACACATTTGAACACATTTCCCGATCACACGGTGGATCATACTCTGGGTTCCACATGCATGTTTTAGCTGAAGGAAGAATCCCTTAAACCTGGAGAGTTGACACCCATGGAATGGGTACCATGCAATACGACTTCAAAGGGTCTGCATTTGCTCACCGAACCTCACCAATCCTATCACTGCTGCGTTTATGCCGCTGTACACACGCTTGATTCTCTTTCAGAGACATATAAATCCATAGGTTTTAAGATTCTTACTAGTCAGGTATATTCTTAGGCGTTTAATATGGGGTGTTGAGTCCACTTCGTTGAGAAAGCAGTAGCTCTTGTCTATTACATATTTGGCTTATGGAAAGGTATCTGTGTTAATTTCAATCTCTGGTTTTATGCAGCACCCCAACTCACCTTTCCCCTTAAGCAAGCATAAGTTGGTTTTCTACATTTGAGACCCTATTCTGTTTTGTAATTCAGTTCCTGTGTAGCCAAGTTTACATTCCGTGTATTAGTGATATCTTATGATGTTTCTTTTTCTTTGTGACTTATTTCACTTAGAATCATCGTACCTGAATCCACTCATTATGCTGCTACTGGCCTGATGACATAGATTTCATTGCTGAGTGATATTGCATTGTACGTAAGTACCACAACTTCTTTATCCATTTTTCGCTTTCTGCGATATTGAACTTGTACCGTAAATGAGGTTTTTGTAAACAGAGCCGTCCCAAACTTTGGGGTGGCTGTGTCTTTTTGATTTTAATTTCCCTAAGCTATAGGACCATAAGTGGAAGTGCCCCAGGCTCTGTTGCTTTGTTTTTTAGATGTTTCAGGAAACACCATACACTTCTCCAGAGTGGCTGTTGGCAATTTACATCCCGCCCATCAGCATAAGAAGGCTCCCAGTTCTCCATGGCCTGTCTTGCCTTTCTGGATTTTACACTTTTTTCAGATGGCCCTTTTGACCGGGGGGCAGTGAGACTTCATTGTAGTGCAGATTTCCTTTGCAAGCTTGCTTGGGTGGCCAAAAAGGGCATATGCGTTTTTTCCTGAATATATTCAGGGAAAAACGCAAACGCGCTTTTTGGCCAAGTGCATCATTGTGGACGTTCTGCCTCTTTTCCTATGCTTTACATGCAATTCCAGTCTACCTCCTGAAATCGGTTTCCTGCAATTCTGCCCCACTTTCAAGTCCTCTTGGCAGCCTTACTTCAATATATTTTTGGATGATAGCTGTCATGTATAACTCTGCAGGTTTGTGAATTACAGGGCCCCTGAGCTCCTTTCTTCAACTCGCTTTCTTGTGAGCTGGCCGCAACACCGCAGGATTGCTTCAGGCCCTAGTGTGGTTCCGGCATGGCAGGCTGAGCCTTTGGTTAATTCCTCTTCTTGGTGGGAAATGAGAGTAAAATTTGCCCGTCCAGACACCTCCAGCTAGTCTCTCATTGGTTCTCCCTATTCCTGTTCATTTTCCGCAGAAATTGCAAACTGGGCCAAACAGGAGGTTAAAGGCACTGACTCTCCAAGTGGGGAGAGTGTTAGTAAAGCGTCTGGAATGTTGCACCCGAGTACCAGGGGACGAAAACTGAGACACATTTGAACATGTTTCCCGATCACACGGTGGATCATACTCTGGGTTCCACATGCATGTTTTAGCTGAAGGAAGAATCCCTTAAACCTGGAGAGTTGAGAACCATGGAATGGGTACCATGCAATATGAATTCAAAGGGTCTGCATTTGCTCACCGAACCTCACCAATCCTATCACTGCTGCGTTTATGCCGCTGTACACACATTTGATTCTCTTTCGGAGACATATAAATCCATAGGTTTTAAGATTCTTACTAGTCAGGTATATTCTTAGGCGTTTAATATGGGGTGTTGAGTCCACTTCGTTGAGCAAGCAGTAGCTCTTGTCTATTACATATTTGTATTATGGAAAGGTATCTGTGCTAATTTCAATCTCTGGTTTTATGCAGCACCCCAACTCACCTTTCCCCTTAAGCAAGCATAAGTTGGTTTTCTACATTTGAGACCCTATTCTGTTTTGTAATTCAGTTCCTGTGTAGCCAAGTTTACATTCCGTGTATTAGTGATATCTTATGATGTTTCTTTTTCTGTGTGACATATTTCACTTACAATCATCGTACCTGAATCCACTCATTATGCTGCTACTGGCCTGATGACATAGATTTAATTGCTGAGTGATATTGCATTGTACGTTAGTACCACAACTTCTTTATCCATTTTTCGCTTTCTGTGATATTGAACTTGTACCGTAAATGAGGTTCTTGTAAACAGAGCTGTCCCAAACTTTGGGGTGGCTGTGTCTTTTTGATTTTAATTTCCCTAAGCTATAGGACCATAAGTGGAAGTGCCCTAGGCTCTGTTGCTTTGTTTTTTAGATGTTTCAGGAAACACCATACACTTCTCCAGAGTGGCTGTTGGCAATTTACATCCCGCCCCTCAGTCTAACTAGGCTCCCAGTTCTCCATGGCCTGTCCTGCCTTTCTGGGTTTTACACTTTTTTCAGATGGCCCTTCTGACCGGGGGGCAGTGAGACTTCATTGTAGTGCAGATTTCCTTTGCAAGCTTGCTTGGTTGGCCAAAAAGGGCGTATGCGTTTTTTCCTGAATATATTCAGGAAAAAACGCATACACCGTTTTTGGCCAAGTGCATCATTGTGGACGTTCTGCCTCTTTTCCTATGCTTTACATGCAATTCCAGTCTACCTCCTGAAATCGGTTTCCTGCAATTCTGCCCCGCTTTCAAGTCCTCTTGGCAGCCTTACTTCAATATATTTTTGGACGATAGCTGTCATGTATAACTCTGCAGGTTTGTGAATTACAGGGCCCCTGAGCTCCTTTCTTCAACTCGCTTTCTTGTGAGCTGGCCGCAACACCGCAGGATTGCTTCAGGCCCTAGTGTGGTTCCGGCATGCCTCGCTGAGCCTTTGCTTAATTCCTCTTCCTGGTGGGAAATGAGAGTTAAATTTGCCCATCCAGACACCTCCAGCTAGTCTCTCATTGGTTCTCCCTATTCCTGTTCATTTTCCGAAGAAATTGCAAACTGGGCCAAACAGGAGGTTAAAGGCACTGACTCTCCAAGTGGGGAGAGTGTTAGTAAAGCGTCTGGAATGTTGCACCCGAGTACCAGGGGACGAAAACTGAGACACATTTGAACACGTTTCCCGATCACACGTTGGATCATACTCTGGGTTCCTCATGCATGTTTTACCTGAAGAAAGAATCCCGTAAACCTGGAGAGTTGAGAACCATGGAATGGGTACCATGCAATATGACTTCAAAGGGTCTTCATTTGCTCACCGAACCTCACCAATCCTATCACTGCTGCGTTTATGCCGCTGTACACACACTTGACTCTCTTTCGGAGACATATAAATCCATAGGTTTTAAGATTCTTACTAGTCAGGTATATCCTTAGGCGTTTAATATGGGGTGTTGAGTCCACTTCGTTGAGCAAGCAGTAGCTCTTGTCTATTACATATTTGTCTTATGGAAAGGTATCTGTGTTAATTTCAATCTCTGGTTTTATGCAGCACCCCAACTCACCTTTCCCCTTAAGCAAGCATAAGTTGGTTTTCTACATTTGAGACCCTATTCTGTTTTGTAATTCAGTTCCTGTGTAGCCAAGTGTACATTCCATGTATTAGTGATATCTTATGATGTTTCTTTTTCTGTGTGACATATTTCACTTAGAATCATCGTACCTGAATCCACTCATTATGCTGCTATGGGCCTGATGACATAGATTTAATTGCTGAGTGATGTTGCATTGTACGTTAGTACCACAACTTCTTTATCCATTTTTCGCTTTCTGTGATATTGAACTTGTACCGTAAATGAGGTTCCTGTAAACAGAGCCGTCCCAAATTTTGGGGTGGCTGTGTCTTTTTGATTTTAATTTCCCTAAGCTATAGGACCATAAGTGGAAGTGCCCTAGGCTCTGTTGCTTTGTTTTTTAGATGTTTCAGGAAACACCATACACTTCTCCAGAGTGGCTGTTGGCAATTTACATCCCGTCCATCAGCCTAACTAGGCTCCCAGTTCTCCATGGCCTGTCCTGCCTTTCTGGGTTTTACACTTTTTTCAGATGGCCCTTCTGACCGGGGGGCAGTGAGACTTCATTGTAGTGCAGATTTCCTTTGCAAGCTTGCTTGGTTGGCCAAAAAGGGCGTATGCGTTTTTTCCTGAATATATTCAGGAAAAAACGCATACGCCCTTTTTGGCCAAGTGCATCATTGTGGACGTTCTGCCTCTTTTTCTATGCTTTACATGCAATTCCATTCTACCTCCTGAAATCAGTTTCCTGCAATTCTGCCACGCTTTCAAGTCCTCTTGGCAGCCTTACTTCAATATATTTTTGGACGATAGCTGTCATTTATAACTCTGCAGGTTTGTGAATTACAGTGCCCCTGAGCTCCTTTCTTCAACTCGCTTTCTTGTGAGCTGGCCGCAACACGGCAGGATTGCTTCAGGTCCTAGTGTGGTACTGGCATGGCACGCTGAGCCTTTGGTTAATTCCTCTTCCTGGTGGGAAATGAGAGTTAAATTTGCCCGTCCAGACACCTCCAGCTAGTCTCTCATTGGTTCTCCCTATTCCTGTTCATTTTCTGCAGAAATTGCAAACTGGGCCAAACAGGAGGTTAAAGGCACTGACTCTCCAAGTGGGGAGAGTGTTAGTAAAGCGTCTGGAATGTTGCACCCGAGTACCAGGGGACGAAAACTGAGACACATTTGAACATGTTTCCCGATCACACGGTGGATCATACTCTGGGTTCCACATGCATGTTTTAGCTGAAGGAAGAATCCCTTAAACCTGGAGAGTTGAGAACCATGGAATGGGTACCATGCAATATGACTTCAAAGGGTCTGCATTTGCTCACCGAACCTCACCAATCCCATCACTGCTGCGTTTATGCCGCTGTACACACACTTGATTCTCTTTCGGAGACATATAAATCCATAGGTTTTAAGATTCTTACTAGTCAGGTATATTCTTAGGCGTTTAATATGGGGTGTTGAGTCCACTTCGTTGAGCAAGCAGTAGCTCTTGTCTATTACATATTTGTATTATGGAAAGGTATCTGTGCTAATTTCAATCTCTGGTTTTATGCAGCACCCCAACTCACCTTTCCCCTTAAGCAAGCATAAGTTGGTTTTCTACATTTGAGACCCTATTCTGTTTTGTAATTCAGTTCCTGTGTAGCCAAGTTTACATTCCGTGTATTAGTGATATCTTATGATGTTTCTTTTTCTGTGTGACATATTTCACTTACAATCATCGTACCTGAATCCACTCATTATGCTGCTATGGGCCTGATGACATAGATTTAATTGCTGAGTGATATTGCATTATACGTTAGTACCACAACTTCTTTATCCATTTTTCGCTTTCTGTGATATTGAACTTGTATCGTAAATGAGGTTCCTGTAAACAGAGCCGTCCCAAATTTTGGGGTGGCTGTGTCTTTTTGATTTTAATTTCCCTAAGCTATAGGACCATAAGTGGAAGTGCCCTAGGCTCTGTTGCTTTGTTTTTTAGATGTTTCAGGAAACACCATACACTTCTGCAGAGTGGCTGTTGGCAATTTACATCCCGCCCATCAGCCTAACTAGGCTCCCAGTTCTCCATGGCCTGTCCTGCCTTTCTGGGTTTTACACTTTTTTCAGATGGCCCTTCTGACCGGGGGGCAGTGAGACTTCATTGTAGTGCAGATTTCCTTTGCAAGCTTGCTTGGTTGGCCAAAAAGGGCGTATGCGTTTTTTCCTGAATATATTCAGGAAAAAAGGCATACACCGTTTTTGGCCAAGTGCATCATTGTGGACGTTCTGCCTCTTTTCCTATGCTTTACATGCAATTCCAGTCTACCTCCTGAAATCGGTTTCCTGCAATTCTGCCCCGCTTTCAAGTCCTCTTGGCAGCCTTACTTCAATATATTTTTGGACGATAGCTGTCATTTATAACTCTGCAGGTTTGTGAATTACAGTGCCCTTGAGCTCCTTTCTTCAACTCGCTTTCTTGTGAGCTGGCCGCAACACCGCAGGATTGCTTCAGGCCCTAGTGTGGTTCCGGCATGGCAGGCTGAGCCTTTGGTTAATTCCTCTTCCTGGTGGGAAATGAGAGTAAAATTTGCACGTCCAGACACCTCCAGCTAGTCTGTCATTGGTTCTCCCTATTCCTGTTCATTTTCCGAAGAAATTGCAAACTGGGCCAAACAGGAGGTTAAAGGCACTGACTCTCCAAGTGGGGAGAGTGTTAGTAAAGCATCTGGAATGTTGCACCCGAGTACCAGGGGACGAAAACTGAGACACATTTGAACACGTTTCCTGATCACACGGTGGATCATACTCTGGGTTCCACATGCATGTTTTATCTGAAGGAAGAATCCCTTAAACCTGGAGAGTTGAGAACCGTGGAATGGGTACCATGCAATATGACTTCAAAGGGTCTGCATTTGCTCACCGAACCTCACCAATCCTTTCACTGCTGCGTTTATGCCACTGTACACACACTTGATTCTCTTTCGGAGACATATAAATCCATAGGTTTTAAGATTCTTACTAGTCAGGTATATTCTTAGGCGTTTAATATGGGGTGTTGAGTCCACTTCGTTGAGCAAGCAGTAGCTCTTGTCTATTACATATTTGTCTTATGGAAAGGTATCTGTGTTAATTTCAATCTCTGGTTTTATGCAGCACCCCAACTCACCTTTCCCCTTAAGCAAGCATAAGTTGGTTTTCTACATTTGAGACCCTATTCTGTTTTGTAATTCAGTTCCTATGTAGACAAGTTTACATTCTGTGTATTAGTGATATCTTATGATGTTTCTTTTTCTGTGTGACTTATTTCACTTAGAATCATCGTACCTGAATACACTCATTATGCTGCTACTGGCCTGATGACATAGATTTCATTGCTGAGTGATATTGCATTGTACGTAAGTACCACAACTTCTTTATCCATTTTTCGCTTTCTGTGATATTGAACTTGTACCGTAAATGAGGTTTTTGTAAACAGAGCCGTCCCAAACTTTGGGGTGGCTGTGTCTTTTTGATTTTAATTTCCCTAAGCTATAGGACCATAAGTGGAAGTGCCCTAGGCTCTGTTGCTTTGTTTTTTAGATGTTTCAGGAAACACCATACACTTCTCCAGAGTGGCTGTTGGCAATTTACATCCCGCCCATCAGCCTAACTAGGCTCCCAGTTCTCCATGGCCTGTCCTGCCTTTCTGGGTTTTACACTTTTTTCAGATGGCCCTTCTGACCGGGGGGCAGTGAGACTTCATTGTAGTGCAGATTTCCTTTGCAAGCTTGCTTGGTTGGCCAAAAACGGCATATGCGTTTTTTCCTGAATATATTCAGGAAAAAACACATACACCGTTTTTGGCCAAGTGCATCATTGTGGACGTTCTGCCTCTTTTCCTATGCTTTACATGCAATTCCAGTCTACCTCCTGAAATCGGTTTCCTGCAATTCTGCCCCGCATTCAAGTCCTCTTGGCAGCCTTACTTCAATATATTTTTGGATGATAGCTGTCATTTATAACTCTGCAGGTTTGTGAATTACAGTGCCCCTGAGCTCCTTTCTTCAACTCGCTTTCTTGTGAGCTGGCCGCAACACCGCAGGATTGCTTCAGGCCCTAGTGTGGTACTGGCATGGCACGCTGAGCCTTTGGTTAATTCCTTTTCCTGGTGGGAAATGAGAGTTAAATTTGCCCGTCCAGACACCTCCAGCTAGTCTCTCATTGGTTCTCCCTATTCCTGTTCATTTTCCGAAGAAATTGCAAACTGGGCCAAACAGGAGGTTAAAGGCACTGACTCTCCAAGTGGGGAGAGTGTTAGTAAAGCGTCTGGAATGTTGCACCCGAGTACCAGGGGAAAAAACCTGAGACACATTTGAACACGTTTCCCGATCACTCGGTGGATCATAGTCTGGGTTCCACATGCATGTTTTAGCTGAAGGAAGAATCCCTTAAACCTGGAGAGTTGAGAACCATGGAATGGGTACCATGCAATATGACTTCAAAGGGTCTGCATTTGCTCACCGAACCTCACCAATCCTATCACTGCTGCGTTTATGCCGCTGTACACACGCTTGATTCTCTTTCGGAGACCTATAAATCCATAGGTTTTAAGATTCTTACTAGTCAGGTATATTCTTAGGCGTTTAATATGGGGTGTTGAGTCCACTTCGTTGAGCAAGCAATAGCTCTTGTCTATTACATATTTGGCTTATGGAAAGGTATCTGTGCTAATTTCAATCTCTGGTTTTATGCAGCACCCCAACTCACCTTTCCCCTTAAGCAAGCATAAGTTGGTTTTCTACATTTGAGACCCTATTCTGTTTTGTAATTCAGTTCCTGTGTAGCCAAGTTTACATTCCGTGTATTAGTGATATCTTATGATGTTTCTTTTTCTGTGTGACTTATTTCACTTAGAATCATCGTACCTGAATCCACTCATTATGCTGCTACTGGCCTGATGACATAGATTTCATTGCTGAGTGATATTGCATTGTACGTAAGTACCACAACTTCTTTATCCATTTTTCGCTTTCTGCGATATTGAACTTGTACCGTAAACGAGGTTCTTGTAAACCGAGCTGTCCCAAACTTTGGGGTGGCTGTGTCTTTTTGATTTTAATTTCCCTAATCTATAGGACCATAAGTGGAAGTGCCCTAGGCTCTGTTGCTTTGTTTTTTAGATGTTTCAGGAAACACCATACACTTCTCCAGAGTGGCTGTTGGCAATTTACATCCCGCCCATCAGCATAAGAAGGCTCCCAGTTCTCCATGGCCTGTCTTGCCTTTCTGGATTTTACACTTTTTTCAGATGGCCCTTTTGACCGGGGGGCAGTGAGACTTCATTGTAGTGCAGATTTCCTTTGCAAGCTTGCTTGGGTGGCCAAAAAGGGCATATGCGTTTTTTCCTGAATATATTCAGGAAAAAACGCATACGCGCTTTTTGGCCAAGTGCATCATTGTGGACGTTCTGCCTCTTTTCCTATGCTTTACATGCAATTCCAGTCTACCTCCTGAAATCGGTTTCCTGCAATTCTGCCCCGCTTTCAAGTCCTCTTGGCAGCCTTACTTCAATATATTTTTGGATGATAGCTGTCATGTATAACTCTGCAGGTTTGTGAATTACAGTGCCCCTGAGCTCCTTTCTTCAACTCGCTTTCTTGTGAGCTGGCCGCAACACCGCAGGATTGCTTCAGGCCCTAGTGTGGTTCCGGCACGGCTCGCTGAGCCTTTGGTTAATTCCTCTTCCTGGTGGGAAATGAGAGTTAAATTTGCCCGTCCAGACACCTCCAGCTAGTCTCTCATTGGTTCTCCCTATTCCTGTTCATTTTCCGAAGAAATTGCAAACTGGGCCAAACAGGAGTTTAAAGGCACTGACTCTCCAAGTAGGGAGAGTGTTAGTAAAGCGTCTGGAATGTTGCACCCGAGTACCAGGGGACGAAAACTGAGACACATTTGAACACGTTTCCCGATCACACGTTGGATCATACTCTGGGTTCCACATGCATGTTTTAGCTGAAGGAAGAATCCCTTAAACCTGGAGAGTTGAGAACCGTGGAATGGGTACCATGCAATATGACTTCAAAGGGTCTGCATTTGCTCACCGAACCTCACCAATCCTTTCAGTGCTGCGTTTATGCCACTGTACACACACTTGATTCTCTTTCGGAGACATATAAATCCATAGGTTTTAAGATTCTTACTAGTCAGGTATATTCTTAGGCGTTTAATATGGGGTGTTGAGTCCACTTCATTGAGCAAGCAGTAGCTCTTGTCTATTACAAATTTGGCTTATGGAAAGGTATCTGTGTTAATTTCAATCTCTGGTTTTATGCAGCACCCCAACTCACCTTTCCCCTTAAGCAAGCATAAGATGGTTTTCTACATTTGAGACCCTATTCTGTTTTGTAATTCAGTTCCTATGTAGACAAGTTTACATTCTGTGTATTAGTGATATCTTATGATGTTTCTTTTTCTGTGTGACTTATTTCACTTAGAATCATTGTACCTGAATACACTCATTATGGTGCTACTGGCCTGATGACATAGATTTCATTGCTGAGTGATATTGCATTGTACGTAAGTACCACAACTTCTTTATCCATTTTTCGCTTTCTGCGATATTGAACTTGTACCGTAAATGAGGTTTTTGTAAACAGAGCCGTCCCAAACTTTGGGGTGGCTGTGTCTTTTTGATTTTAATTTCCCTAAGCTATAGGACCATAAGTGGAAGTGCACTAGGCTCTGTTGCTTTGTTTTTTAGATGTTTCAGGAAACACCATACACTTCTCCAGAGTGGCTGTTGGCAATTTACATCCCGCCCATCAGCATAAGAAGGCTCCCAGTTCTCCATGGCCTGTCTTGCCTTTCTGGATTTTACACTTTTTTCAGATGGCCCTTTTGACCGGGGGGCAGTGAGACTTCATTGTAGTGCAGATTTCCTTTGCAAGCTTGATTGGGTGGCCAAAAAGGGCATATGCGTTTTTTCCTGAATATATTCAGGGAAAAACGCATACGCGCTTTTTGGCCAAGTGCATCATTGTGGACGTTCTGCCTCTTTTCCTATGCTTTACATGCAATTCCAGTCTACCTCCTGAAATCGGTTTCCTGCAATTCTGCCCCGCTTTCAAGTCCTCTTGGCAGCCTTACTTCAATATATTTTTGGATGATAGCTGTCATGTATAACTCTGCAGGTTTGTGAATTACAGGGCCCCTGAGCTCCTTTCTTCAACTCGCTTTCTTGTGAGCTGGCCGCAACACCGCAGGATTGCTTCAGGCCCTAGTGTGGTTCCGGCATGGCAGGCTGAGCCTTTGGTTAATTCCTCTTCCTGGTGGGAAATGAGAGTAAAATTTGCCCGTCCAGACACCTCCAGCTAGTCTCTCATTGGTTCTCCCTATTCCTGTTCATTTTCCACAGAAATTGCAAACTGGGCCAAACAGGAGGTTAAAGGCACTGACTCTCCAAGTGGGGAGAGTGTTAGTAAAGCGTCTGGAATGTTGCACCCGAGTACCAGGGGACGAAAACTGAGACACATTTGAACATGTTTCCCGATCACTCGGTGGATCATACTCTGGGTTCCACATGCATGTTTTAGCTGAAGGAAGAATCCCTTAAACCTGGAGAGTTAAGAACCATGGAATGGGTACCATACAATATGACTTCAAAGGGTCTGCATTTGCTCACCGAACCTCACCAATCCTTTCACTGCTGCGTTTATGCCACTGTACACACACTTGATTCTCTTTCGGAGACATATAAATCCATAGGTTTTAAGATTCTTACTAGTCAGGTATATTCTTAGGCGTTTAATATGGGGTGTTGAGTCCACTTCGTTGAGCAAGCAGTAGCTCTTGTCTATTACATATTTGGCTTATGGAAAGGTATCTGTGCTAATTTCAATCTCTGGTTTTATGCAGCACCCCAACTCACCTTTCCCCTTAAGCAAGCATAAGTTGGTTTTCTACATTTGAGACCCTATTCTGTTTTGTAATTCAGTTCCTGTGTAGCCAAGTTTACATTCCGTGTATTAGTGATATCTTATGATGTTTCTTTTTCTGTGTGACATATTTCACTTACAATCATCGTACCTGAATCCACTCATTATGCTGCTACTGGCCTGATGACATAGATTTCATTGCTGAGTGATATTGCATTGTACGTAAGTACCACAACTTCTTTATCCATTTTTTGCTTTCTGTGATATTGAACTTGTACCGTAAACGAGGTTCTTGTAAACAGAGCCGTTCCAAACTTTGGGGTGGCTGTGTCTTTTTGATTTTAATTTCCCTAATCTATAGGACCATAAGTGGAAGTGCCCTAGGCTCTGTTGCTTTGTTTTTTAGATGTTTCAGGAAACACCATACACTTCTCCAGAGTGGCTGTTGGCAATTTACATCCCGCCCATCAGTCTAACTAGGCTCCCAGTTCTCCATGGCCTGTCCTGCCTTTCTGGATTTTACACTTTTTTCAGATGGCCCTTTTGACCGGGGGGCAGTGAGACTTCATTGTAGTGCAGATTTCCTTTGCAAGCTTGCTTGGGTGGCCAAAAAGGGCATATGCGTTTTTTCCTGAATATATTCAGGAAAAAACGCATACGCGCTTTTTGGCCAAGTGCATCATTGTGGACGTTCTGCCTCTTTTCCTATGCTTTACATGCAATTCCAGTCTACCTCCTGAAATCGGTTTCCTGCAATTCTGCCCCGCTTTCAAGTCCTCTTGGCAGCCTTACTTCAATATATTTTTGGATGATAGCTGTCATGTATAACTCTGCAGGTTTGTGAATTACAGTGCCCCTGAGCTCCTTTCTTCAACTCGCTTTCTTGTGAGCTGGCCGCAACACCGCAGGATTGCTTCAGGCCCTAGTGTGGTTCCGGCACGGCTCGCTGAGCCTTTGGTTAATTCCTCTTCCTGGTGGGAAATGAGAGTTAAATTTGCCCGTCCAGACACCTCCAGCTAGTCTCTCATTGGTTCTCCCTATTCCTGTTCATTTTCCGAAGAAATTGCAAACTGGGCCAAACAGGAGTTTAAAGGCACTGACTCTCCAAGTAGGGAGAGTGTTAGTAAAGCGTCTGGAATGTTGCACCCGAGTACCAGGGGACGAAAACTGAGACACATTTGAACACGTTTCCCGATCACACGTTGGATCATACTCTGGGTTCCACATGCATGTTTTAGCTGAAGGAAGAATCCCTTAAACCTGGAGAGTTGAGAACCGTGGAATGGGTACCATGCAATATGACTTCAAAGGGTCTGCATTTGCTCACCGAACCTCACCAATCCTTTCAGTGCTGCGTTTATGCCACTGTACACACACTTGATTCTCTTTCGGAGACATATAAATCCATAGGTTTTAAGATTCTTACTAGTCAGGTATATTCTTAGGCGTTTAATATGGGGTGTTGAGTCCACTTCATTGAGCAAGCAGTAGCTCTTGTCTATTACAAATTTGGCTTATGGAAAGGTATCTGTGTTAATTTCAATCTCTGGTTTTATGCAGCACCCCAACTCACCTTTCCCCTTAAGCAAGCATAAGATGGTTTTCTACATTTGAGACCCTATTCTGTTTTGTAATTCAGTTCCTATGTAGACAAGTTTACATTCTGTGTATTAGTGATATCTTATGATGTTTCTTTTTCTGTGTGACTTATTTCACTTAGAATCATTGTACCTGAATACACTCATTATGGTGCTACTGGCCTGATGACATAGATTTCATTGCTGAGTGATATTGCATTGTACGTAAGTACCACAACTTCTTTATCCATTTTTCGCTTTCTGCGATATTGAACTTGTACCGTAAATGAGGTTTTTGTAAACAGAGCCGTCCCAAACTTTGGGGTGGCTGTGTCTTTTTGATTTTAATTTCCCTAAGCTATAGGACCATAAGTGGAAGTGCACTAGGCTCTGTTGCTTTGTTTTTTAGATGTTTCAGGAAACACCATACACTTCTCCAGAGTGGCTGTTGGCAATTTACATCCCGCCCATCAGCATAAGAAGGCTCCCAGTTCTCCATGGCCTGTCTTGCCTTTCTGGATTTTACACTTTTTTCAGATGGCCCTTTTGACCGGGGGGCAGTGAGACTTCATTGTAGTGCAGATTTCCTTTGCAAGCTTGATTGGGTGGCCAAAAAGGGCATATGCGTTTTTTCCTGAATATATTCAGGGAAAAACGCATACGCGCTTTTTGGCCAAGTGCATCATTGTGGACGTTCTGCCTCTTTTCCTATGCTTTACATGCAATTCCAGTCTACCTCCTGAAATCGGTTTCCTGCAATTCTGCCCCGCTTTCAAGTCCTCTTGGCAGCCTTACTTCAATATATTTTTGGATGATAGCTGTCATGTATAACTCTGCAGGTTTGTGAATTACAGTGCCCCTGAGCTCCTTTCTTCAACTCGCTTTCTTGTGAGCTGGCCGCAACACCGCAGGATTGCTTCAGGCCCTAGTGTGGTTCCGGCACGGCTCGCTGAGCCTTTGGTTAATTCCTCTTCCTGGTGGGAAATGAGAGTTAAATTTGCCCGTCCAGACACCTCCAGCTAGTCTCTCATTGGTTCTCCCTATTCCTGTTCATTTTCCGAAGAAATTGCAAACTGGGCCAAACAGGAGTTTAAAGGCACTGACTCTCCAAGTAGGGAGAGTGTTAGTAAAGCGTCTGGAATGTTGCACCCGAGTACCAGGGGACGAAAACTGAGACACATTTGAACACGTTTCCCGATCACACGTTGGATCATACTCTGGGTTCCACATGCATGTTTTAGCTGAAGGAAGAATCCCTTAAACCTGGAGAGTTGAGAACCGTGGAATGGGTACCATGCAATATGACTTCAAAGGGTCTGCATTTGCTCACCGAACCTCACCAATCCTTTCAGTGCTGCGTTTATGCCACTGTACACACACTTGATTCTCTTTCGGAGACATATAAATCCATAGGTTTTAAGATTCTTACTAGTCAGGTATATTCTTAGGCGTTTAATATGGGGTGTTGAGTCCACTTCATTGAGCAAGCAGTAGCTCTTGTCTATTACAAATTTGGCTTATGGAAAGGTATCTGTGTTAATTTCAATCTCTGGTTTTATGCAGCACCCCAACTCACCTTTCCCCTTAAGCAAGCATAAGATGGTTTTCTACATTTGAGACCCTATTCTGTTTTGTAATTCAGTTCCTATGTAGACAAGTTTACATTCTGTGTATTAGTGATATCTTATGATGTTTCTTTTTCTGTGTGACTTATTTCACTTAGAATCATTGTACCTGAATACACTCATTATGGTGCTACTGGCCTGATGACATAGATTTCATTGCTGAGTGATATTGCATTGTACGTAAGTACCACAACTTCTTTATCCATTTTTCGCTTTCTGCGATATTGAACTTGTACCGTAAATGAGGTTTTTGTAAACAGAGCCGTCCCAAACTTTGGGGTGGCTGTGTCTTTTTGATTTTAATTTCCCTAAGCTATAGGACCATAAGTGGAAGTGCACTAGGCTCTGTTGCTTTGTTTTTTAGATGTTTCAGGAAACACCATACACTTCTCCAGAGTGGCTGTTGGCAATTTACATCCCGCCCATCAGCATAAGAAGGCTCCCAGTTCTCCATGGCCTGTCTTGCCTTTCTGGATTTTACACTTTTTTCAGATGGCCCTTTTGACCGGGGGGCAGTGAGACTTCATTGTAGTGCAGATTTCCTTTGCAAGCTTGATTGGGTGGCCAAAAAGGGCATATGCGTTTTTTCCTGAATATATTCAGGGAAAAACGCATACGCGCTTTTTGGCCAAGTGCATCATTGTGGACGTTCTGCCTCTTTTCCTATGCTTTACATGCAATTCCAGTCTACCTCCTGAAATCGGTTTCCTGCAATTCTGCCCCGCTTTCAAGTCCTCTTGGCAGCCTTACTTCAATATATTTTTGGATGATAGCTGTCATGTATAACTCTGCAGGTTTGTGAATTACAGGGCCCCTGAGCTCCTTTCTTCAACTCGCTTTCTTGTGAGCTGGCCGCAACACCGCAGGATTGCTTCAGGCCCTAGTGTGGTTCCGGCATGGCAGGCTGAGCCTTTGGTTAATTCCTCTTCCTGGTGGCAAATGAGAGTAAAATTTGCCCGTCCAGACACCTCCAGCTAGTCTCTCATTGGTTCTCCCTATTCCTGTTCATTTTCCACAGAAATTGCAAACTGGGCCAAACAGGAGGTTAAAGGCACTGACTCTCCAAGTGGGGAGAGTGTTAGTAAAGCGTCTGGAATGTTGCACCCGAGTACCAGGGGACGAAAACTGAGACACATTTGAACATGTTTCCCGATCACTCGGTGGATCATACTCTGGGTTCCACATGCATGTTTTAGCTGAAGGAAGAATCCCTTAAACCTGGAGAGTTAAGAACCATGGAATGGGTACCATGCAATATGACTTCAAAGGGTCTGCATTTGCTCACCGAACCTCACCAATCCTTTCACTGCTGCGTTTATGCCACTGTACACACACTTGATTCTCTTTCGGAGACATATAAATCCATAGGTTTTAAGATTCTTACTAGTCAGGTATATTCTTAGGCGTTTAATATGGGGTGTTGAGTCCACTTCGTTGAGCAAGCAGTAGCTCTTGTCTATTACATATTTGGCTTATGGAAAGGTATCTGTGCTAATTTCAATCTCTGGTTTTATGCAGCACCCCAACTCACCTTTCCCCTTAAGCAAGCATAAGTTGGTTTTCTACATTTGAGACCCTATTCTGTTTTGTAATTCAGTTCCTGTGTAGCCAAGTTTACATTCCGTGTATTAGTGATATCTTATGATGTTTCTTTTTCTGTGTGACATATTTCACTTACAATCATCGTACCTGAATCCACTCATTATGCTGCTACTGGCCTGATGACATAGATTTAATTGCTGAGTGATATTGCATTGTACGTTAGTACCACAACTTCTTTATCCATTTTTCGCTTTCTGTGATATTGAACTTGTACCGTAAACGAGGTTCTTGTAAAAAGAGCTGTCCCAAACTTTGGGGTGGCTGTGTCTTTTTGATTTTAATTTCCCTAAGCTATAGGACCATAAGTGGAAGTGCCCTAGGCTCTGTTGCTTTGTTTTTTAGATGTTTCAGGAAACACCATACACTTCTCCAGAGTGGCTGTTTGCAATTTACATCCCGCCCATCAGCATAAGAAGGCTCCCAGTTCTCCATGGACTGTCCTGCCTTTCTGGATTTTACACTTTTTTCAGATGGCCCTTTTGACCGGGGGGCAGTGAGACTTCATTGTAGTGCAGATTTCCTTTGCAAGCTTGCTTGGTTGGCCAAAAAGGATGTATGCGTTTTTTCCTGAATATATTCAGGAAAAAACGCATACGCCCTTTTTGGCCAAGTGCATCATTGTGGACGTTCTGCCTCTTTTCCTATGCTTTACATGCAATTCCAGTCTACCTCCTGAAATCGGTTTCCTGCAATTCTGACCCGCTTTCAAGTCCTCTTGGCAGCCTTACTTCAATATATTTTTGGACGATAACTGTCATGTATAACTCTGCAAGTTTGTGAATTACAGTGCCCCTGAGCTCCTTTCTTCAACTCGCTTTCTTGTGAGCTGGCCGCAACACCGCAGGATTGCTTCAGGCCCTAGTGTGGTTCCGGCATGCCTCGCTGAGCCTTTGGTTAATTCCTCTTCCTGGTGGGAAATGAGAGTTAAATTTGCCCGTCCAGACACCTCCAGCTAGTCTCTCATTGGTTCTCCCTATTCCTGTTCATTTTCCGCAGAAATTGCAAACTGGGCCAAACAGGAGGTTAAAGGCACTGACTCTCCAAGTGGGGAGAGTGTTAGTAAAGCTTCTGGAATGTTGCACCCGAGTACCAGGGGACGAAAACTGAGACACATTTGAACACGTTTCCCGATCACACGTTGGATCATACTCTGGGTTCCTCATGCATGTTTTACCTGAAGAAAGAATCCCGTAAACCTGGAGAGTTGAGAACCATGGAATGGGTACCATGCAATATGACTTCAAAGGGTCTTCATTTGCTCACCGAACCTCACCAATCCTATCACTGCTGCGTTTATGCCGCTGTACACACACTTGACTCTCTTTCGGAGACATATAAATCCATAGGTTTTAAGATTCTTACTAGTCAGGTATATTCTTAGGCGTTTAATATGTGGTGTTGAGTCCACTTCGTTGAGCAAGCAGTAGCTCTTGTCTATTACATATTTGTCTTATGGAAAGGTATCTGTGTTAATTTCAATCTCTGGTTTTATGCAGCACCCCAACTCACCTTTCCCCTTAAGCAAGCATAAGTTGGTTTTCTACATTTGAGACCCTATTCTGTTTTGTAATTCAGTTCCTGTGTAGCCAAGTGTACATTCCGTGTATTAGTGATATCTTATGATGTTTCTTTTTCTGTGTGACATATTTCACTTAGAATCATCGTACCTGAATCCACTCATTATGCTGCTATGGGCCTGATGACATAGATTTAATTGCTGAGTGATATTGCATTGTACTTTAGTACCACAACTTCTTTATCCATTTTTCGCTTTCTGTGATATTGAACTTGTACCGTAAATGAGGTTCCTGTAAACAGAGCCGTCCCAAATTTTGGGGTGGCTGTGTCTTTTTGATTTTAATTTCCCTAAGCTATAGGACCATAAGTGGAAGTGCCCTAGGCTCTGTTGCTTTGTTTTTTAGATGTTTCAGGAAACACCATACACTTCTCCAGAGTGGCTGTTGGCAATTTACATCCCGCCCATCAGCCTAACTAGGCTCCCAGTTCTCCATGGCCTGTCCTGCCTTTCTGGGTTTTACACTTTTTTCAGATGGCCCTTCTGACCGGGGGGCAGTGAGACTTCATTGTAGTGAAGATTTCCTTTGCAAGCTTGCTTGGTTGGCCAAAAAGGGCGTATGCGTTTTTTCCTGAATATATTCAGGAAAAAACGCATACGCCCTTTTTGGCCAAGTGCATCATTGTGGACGTTCTGCCTCTTTTTCTATGCTTTACATGCAATTCCAGTCTACCTCCTGAAATCGGTTTCCTGCAATTCTGCCCCGCTTTCAAGTCCTCTTGGCAGCCTTACTTCAATATATTTTTGGACGATAGCTGTCATTTATAACTCTGCAGGTTTGTGAATTACAGTGCCCCTGAGCTCCTTTCTTCAACTCGCTTTCTTGTGAGCTGGCCGCAACACTGCAGGATTGCTTCAGGTCCTAGTGTGGTACTGGCATGGCACGCTGAGCCTTTGGTTAATTCCTCTTCCTGGTGGGAAATGAGAGTTAAATTTGCCCGTCCAGACACCTCCAGCTAGTCTCTCATTGGTTCTCCCTATTCCTGTTCATTTTCTGCAGAAATTGCAAACTGGGCCAAACAGGAGGTTAAAGGCACTGACTCTCCAAGTGGGGAGAGTGTTAGTAAAGCGTCTGGAATGTTGCACCCGAGTACCAGGGGACGAAAACTGAGACACATTTGAACACGTTTCCCGATCACACGGTGGATCATACTCTGGGTTCCACATGCATGTTTTAGCTGAAGGAAGAATCCCTTAAACCTGGAGAGTTGAGAACCATGGAATGGGTACCATGCAATATGACATCAAAGGGTCTGCATTTGCTCACCGAACCTCACCAATCCTATCACTGCTGCGTTTATGCCGCTGTACACACGCTTGATTCTCTTTCGTAGACATATCAATCCATAGGTTTTAAGATTCTTACTAGTCAGGTATATTTTTAGGCGTTTAATATGGGGTGTTGAGTCCACTTCGTTGAGCAATCAGTAGCTCTTGTCTATTACATATTTGGCTTATGGAAAGGTATCTGTGCTAATTTCAATCTCTGGTTTTATGCAGCACCCCAACTCACCTTTCCCCTTAAGCAAGCATAAGTTGGTTTTCTACATTTGAGACCCTATTCTGTTTTGTAATTCAGTTCCTGTGTAGGCAAGTTTACATTCCGTGTATTAGTGATATCTTATGATGTTTCTTTTTCTGTGTGACTTATTTCACTTAGAATCATCGTACCTGAATCCACTCATTATGCTGCTACTGGCCTGATGACATAGATTTCATTGCTGAGTGATATTGCATTGTACGTAAGTACCACAACTTCTTTATCCATTTTTTGCTTTCTGTGATATTGAACTTGTACCGTAAACGAGGTTCTTGTAAACAGAGCCGTTCCAAACTTTGGGGTGGCTGTGTCTTTTTGATTTTAATTTCCCTAATCTATAGGACCATAAGTGGAAGTGCCCTAGGCTCTGTTGCTTTGTTTTTTAGATGTTTCAGGAAACACCATACACTTCTCCAGAGTGGCTGTTGGCAATTTACATCCCGCCCATCAGTCTAACTAGGCTCCCAGTTCTCCATGGCCTGTCCTGCCTTTCTGGATTTTACACTTTTTTCAGATGGCCCTTTTGACCGGGGGGCAGTGAGACTTCATTGTAGTGCAGATTTCCTTTGCAAGCTTGCTTGGTTGGCCAAAAAGGGCGTATGCGTTTTTTCCTGAATATATTCAGGAAAAAAAGAATACGCCCTTTTTGGCCAAGTGCATCATTGTGGACGTTCTGCCTCTTTTCCTATGCTTTACATGCAATTCCAGTCTACCTCCTGAAATCGGTTTCCTGCAATTCTGCCCCGCTTTCAAGTCCTCTTGGCAGCCTTACTTCAATATATTTTTGGACGATAGCTGTCATTTATAACTCTGCAGGTTTGTGAATTACAGTGCCCCTGAGCTCCTTTCTTCAACTCGCTTTCTTGTGAGCTGGCCGCAACACCGCAGGATTGCTTCAGGCCCTAGTGTGGTTCCGGCATGGCAGGCTGAGCCTTTGGTTAATTCCTCTTCCTGGTGGGAAATGAGAGTAAAATTTGCCCGTCCAGACACCTCCAGCTAGTCTCTCATTGGTTCTCCCTATTCCTGTTCATTTTCCGAAGAAATTGCAAACTGGGCCAAACAGGAGGTTAAAGGCACTGACTCTCCAAGTGGGGAGAGTGTTAGTAAAGCATCTGGAATGTTGCACCCGAGTACCAGGGGACGAAAACTGAGACACATTTGAACACGTTTCCCGATCACACGGTGGATCATACTCTGGGTTCCACATGCATGTTTTAGCTGAAGGAAGAATCCCTTAAACCTGGAGAGTTGAGAACCATGGAATGGGTACCATGCAATATGACTTCAAAGGGTCTGCATTTGCTCACCAAACCTCACCAATCCTATCACTGCTGCGTTTATGCCGCTGTAAACACGCTTGATTCACTTTCGTAGACATATCAATCCATAGGTTTTAAGATTCTTACTAGTCAGGTATATTTTTAGGCGTTTAATATGGGGTGTTGAGTCCACTTCGTTGAGCAAGCAGTAGCTCTTGTCTATTACATATTTGGCTTATGGAAAGGTATCTGTGCTAATTTCAATCTCTGGTTTTATGCAGCACCCCAACTCACCTTTCCCCTTAAGCAAGCATAAGTTGGTTTTCTACATTTGAGACCCTATTCTGTTTTGTAATTCAGTTCCTGTGTAGGCAAGTTTACATTCCGTGTATTAGTGATATCTTATGATGTTTCTTTTTCTGTGTGACTTATTTCACTTAGAATCATCGTACCTGAATCCACTCATTATGCTGCTACTGGCCTGATGACATAGATTTCATTGCTGAGTGATATTGCATTGTACGTAAGTACCACAACTTCTTTATCCATTTTATGCTTTCTGCGATATTGAACTTGTACCGTAAACGAGGTTCTTGTAAACAGAAACGTTCCAAACTTTGGGGTGGCTGTGTCTTTTTGATTTTAATTTCCCTAAGCTATAGGACCATAAGTGGAAGTGCCCTAGGCTCTGTTGCTTTGTTTTTTAGATGTTTCAGGAAACACCATACAGTTCTCCAGAGTGGCTGTTGGCAATTTACATCCCGCCCATCAGCATAAGAAGGCTCCCAGTTCTCCATGGACTGTCCTGCCTTTCTGGATTTTACACTTTTTTCAGATGGCCCTTTTGACCGGGGGGCAGTGAGACTTCATTGTAGTGCAGATTTCCTTTGCAAGCTTGCTTGGTTGGCCAAAAAGGGCGTATGCGTTTTTTCCTGAATATATTCAGGAAAAAACGCATACGCCCTTTTTGGCCAAGTGCATCATTGTGGACGTTCTGCCTCTTTTCCTATGCTTTACATGCAATTCCAGTCTACCTCCTGAAATCGGTTTCCTGCAATTCTGCCCCGCTTTCAAGTCCTCTTGGCAGCCTTACTTCAATATATTTTTGGACGATAGCTGTCATTTATAACTCTGCAAGTTTGTGAATTACAGTGCCCCTGAGCTCCTTTCTTCAACTCGCTTTCTTGTGAGCTGGCCGCAACACCGCAGGATTGCTTCAGGCCCTAGTGTGGTTCCGGCACGGCAGGCTGAGCCTTTGGTTAATTCCTCTTCCTGGTGGGAAATGAGAGTAAAATTTGCCCGTCCAGACACCTCCAGCTAGTCTCTCATTGGTTCTCCCTATTCCTGTTCATTTTCCGAAGAAATTGCAAACTGGTCCAAAGAGGAGGTTAAAGGCACTGACTCTCCAAGTGGGGAGAGTGTTAGTAAAGCATCTGGAATGTTGCACCCGAGTACCAGGGGACGAAAACTGAGACACATTTGAACACGTTTCCCGATCACACGGTGGATCATACTCTGGGTTCCACATGCATGTTTTATCTGAAGGAAGAATCCCTTAAACCTGGAGAGTTGAGAACCATGGAATGGGTACCATGCAATATGACTTCAAAGGGTCTGCATTTGCTCACCGAACCTCACCAATCCTATCACTGCTGCGTTTATGCCGCTGTACACACGCTTGATTTTCTTTCGTAGACATATCAATCCATAGGTTTTAAGATTCTTACTAGTCAGGTATATTTTTAGGCGTTTAATATGGGGTGTTGAGTCCACTTCGTTGAGCAAGCAGTAGCTCTTGTCTATTACATATTTGGCTTATGGAAAGGTATCTGTGCTAATTTCAATCTCTGGTTTTATGCAGCACCCCAACTCACCTTTCCCCTTAAGCAAGCATAAGTTGGTTTTCTACATTTGAGACCCTATTCTGTTTTGTAATTCAGTTCCTGTGTAGGCAAGTTTACATTCCGTGTATTAGTGATATCTTATGATGTTTCTTTTTCTGTGTGACTTATTTCACTTAGAATCATCGTACCTGAATCCACTCATTATGCTGCTACTGGCCTGATGACATACATTTCATTGCTGAGTGATATTGCATTGTACGTAAGTACCACAACTTCTTTATCCATTTTTCGCTTTCTGTGATATTGAACTTGTACCGTAAACGAGGTTCTTGTAAACAGAGCCGTTCCAAACTTTGGGGTGGCTGTGTCTTTTTGATTTTAATTTCCCTATTATATAGGACCATAAGTGGAAGTGCCCTAGGCTCTGTTGCTTTGTTTTTTAGATGTTTCAGGAAACACCATACACTTCTCCAGAGTGGCTGTTGGCAATTTACATCCCGCCCATCAGCATAAGAAGGCTCCCAGTTCTCCATGGCCTGTCTTGCCTTTCTGGATTTTACACTTTTTTCAGATGGCCCTTTTGACCGGGGGGCAGTGAGACTTCATTGTAGTGCAGATTTCCTTTGCAAGCTTGCTTGGTTGGCCAAAAAGGGCGTATGCGTTTTTTCCTGAATATATTCAGGAAAAAACGCATACGTCCTTTTTGGCCAAGTGCATCATTGTGGACGTTCTGCCTCTTTTCCTATGCTTTACATGCAATTCCAGTCTACCTCCTGAAATCGGTTTCCTGCAATTCTGCCCCACTTTCAAGTCCTCTTGGCAGCCTTACTTCAATATATTTTTGGACGATAGCTGTCATTTCTAACTCTGCAGGTTTGTGAATTACAGTGCCCCTGAGCTCCTTTCTTCAACTCGCTTTCTTCTGAGCTGGCCGCAACACCGCAGGATTGCTTCAGGCCCTAGTGTCGTTCCGGCACGGCAGGCTGAGCCTTTGGTTAATTCCTCTTCCTGGTGGGAAATGAGAGTTAAATTTGCCCGTCCAGACACCTCCAGCTAGTCTCTCATTGGTTCTCCCTATTCCTGTTCATCTTCAGCAGAATTTGCAAATTGGGCCAAATAGGAGGTTAAAGGCACTGACTCTCCAAGTGGGGAGAGTGTTAGTAAAGTGTCTGGAATGTTGCACCCGAGTACCAGGGGACGAAATCTGAGACACATTTGAACACGTTTCCCGATCACACGGTGGATCATACTCTGGGTCCCACATGCATGTTTTACCTGAAGGAAGAATCCCGTAAATCTGGAGAGTTGAGAACCATGGAATGGGTACCATGCAATATGACTTCAAAGGGTCTTCATTTGCTCACCGAACCTCACCAATCCTATCACTGCTGCGTTTATGCCGCTGTACACACGCTTGATTCTCTTTCGGAGACATATATATCCATAGGTTTTAAGATTCTTACTAGTCAGGTATATTCTTAGGCGTTTAATATGGGGTGTTGAGTCCACTTTGTTGAGCAAGCAGTAGCTCTTGTCTATTACATATTTGTCTTATGGAAAGGTATCTGTGTTAATTTCAATCTCTGGTTTTATGCAGCACCCCAACTCACCTTTCCCCTTAAGCAAGCATAAGTTGGTTTTCTACATTTGAGACCCTATTCTGTTTTGTAATTCAGTTCCTGTGTAGCCAAGTGTACATTCCGTGTATTAGTGATATCTTATGATGTTTCTTTTTCTGTGTGACTTATTTCACTTAGAATCATCGTACCTGAATCCACTCATTATGCTGCTACTGGCCTGATGACATACATTTCGTTGCTGAGTGATATTGCATTGTACGTAAGTACCACAACTTCTTTATCCATTTTTCGCTTTCTGCGATATTGAACTTGTACCGTAAAAGAGCTTCTTGTAAACTGAGCCGTCCCAAACTTTGGCGTGGCTGTTTCTTTTTGATTTTAATTTCCCTAAGCTATAGGACCATAAGTGGAAGTGCCCTAGGCTCTGTTGCTTTGTTTTTTAGATGTTTCAGGAAACACCATACACTTCTCCAGAGTGGCTGTTGGCAATTTACATCCCGCCCATCAGCATAACAAGGCTCCCAGTTCTCCATGGACTGTCCTGCCTTTCTGGATTTTACACTTTTTTCAGATGGCCCTTTTGACCGGGGGGCAGTGAGACTTCATTGTAGTGCAGATTTCCTTTGCAAGCTTGCTTGGTTGGCCAAAAAGGGCGTATGCGTTTTTTCCTGAATATATTCAGGAAAAAACGCATACGCCCTTTTTGGCCAAGTGCATCATTGTGGACGTTCTGCCTCTTTTCCTATGCTTTACATGCAATTCCAGTCTACCTCCTGAAATCGGTTTCCTGCAATTCTTCCCCACTTTCAAGTCCTCTTGGCAGCCTTACTTCAATATATTTTTGGACGATAGCTGTCATGTATAACTCTGCAGGTTTGTGAATTACAGTGCCCCTGAGCTCCTTTCTTCAACTCGCTTTCTTGTGAGCTGGCCGCAACACTGCAGGATTGCTTCAGGCCCTAGTGTGGTTCCAGCATGGCTCGCTGAGCCTTTGGTTAATTCCTCTTCCTGGTGGGAAATGAGAGTTAAATTTGCCCGTCCAGACACCTCCAGCTAGTCTCTCATTGGTTCTTCCTATTCCTGTTCATCTTCAGCAGAATTTGCAAATTGGGCCAAATAGGAGGTTAAAGGCACTGACTCTCCAAGTTGGGAGAGTGTTAGTAAAGCATCTGGAATGTTGCACCCGAGTACCAGGGGACGAAAACTGAGACACATTTGAACACGTTTCCCGATCACACGGTGGATCATACTCTGGGTTCCACATGCATGTTTTAGCTGAAAGAAGAATCCCTTAAACCTGGAGAGTTGAGACCCATGGAATGGGTACCATGCAATACGACATCAAAGGGTCTGCATTTGGTCACCAATCCTCACCAATCTTATCACTGTTGCGTTTATGCCGCTGTACACACGCTTGATTCTCTTTCGGAGACATATAAATCCATAGGTTTTAAGATTCTTACTAGTCAGGTATATTCTTAGGCGTTTAATATGGGGTGTTGAGTCCACTTCGTTGAGCAAGCAGTAGCTCTTGCCTATTACATATTTGGCTTATGGAAAGGTATCTGTGCTAATTTCAATCTCTGGTTTTATGCAGCACCCCAACTCACCTTTCCGCTTAAGCAAGCATAAGTTGGTTTTCTACATTTGAGACCCTATTCTGTTTTGTAAATCAGTTCCTGTGTAGCCAAGTTTACATTCCGTGTATTAGTGATATCTTATGATGTTTCTTTTTCTGTGTGACTTATTTCAATTAGAATCATCGTACCTGAATCCACTCATTATGCTGCTACGGGCCTGATGACATAGATTTCATTGCTGAGTGATATTGCATTGTACGTAAGTACCACAACTTTTTTATCCATTTTTCGCATTCTGCAATATTGAACTTGTACCGTAAATGAGGTTCTTGTAAACAGAGCTGTCCCAAACTTTGGGGTGGCTGTGTCTTCTTCATTTTAATTTCCCTAATCTATAGGACCATAAGTGGAAGTGCCCTAGGCTCTGTTGCTTGTTTTTTAGAGGTTTCAGGAAACACCATACACTTCTCCAGAGTGGCTGTTGGCAATTTACATCCCGCCCATCAGCATAAGAAGGCTCCCAGTTCTCCATGGCCTGTCCTGTCTTTCTGGATTTTACACTTTTTTCAGATGGCCCTTTTGACCGGGGGGCAGTGAGACTTCATTGTAGTGCAGATTTCTTTTGCAAGCTTGCTTGGTGGGCCAAAAAGGGTGTCTGCGTTTTTTCCTGAGTATATTCAGGAAAAAACGCATACGCCCTTTTTGGCCAAGTGCATCATTGTGGACGTTCTGCCTCTTTTCCTATGCTTTACATGCAATTCCAGTCTACCTCCGGAAATCGGTTTCCTGCAATTCTGCCCCGCTTTCAAGTCCTCTTGGCAGCCTTACTTCAATATATTTTTGGACGATAGCTGTCATTTATAACTCTGCAGGTTTGTGAATTACAGGGCCCCTGAGCTCCTTTCTTCAACTCGCTTTCTTCTGAGCTGGCCGCAACACCGCAGGATTGCTTCAGGCCCTAGTGTGGTTTCGGCATGGCTCGCTGAGCCTTTGGTTAATTTCTCTTCCTGGTGGGAAATGAGAGTTAAATTTGCCCGTCCAGACAGCTCGGGCTACTCTCTCATTGGTTCTCCCTATTCCTGTTCATTTTCCGCAGAAATTGCAAACTGGGCCAAACAGGAGGTTAAAGACACTGACTCTCCAAGTGGGGAGAGTGTTAGTAAAGCGTCTGGAATGTTGCACCTGAGTACCAGGGGACGAAAACTGAGACACATTTGAACACGTTTCCCGATCACACGGTGGATCATACTCTGGGTTCCACATGCATGTTTTAGCTGAAGGAAGAATCCCTTAAACCTGGAGAGTTGAGAACCATGGAATGGGTACCATGCAATATGACTTCAAAGGGTCTGCATTTGCTCACCAAACCTCACCAATCCTATCACTGCTGCGTTTATGCCGCTGTACACACGCTTGGTTCTCTTTCGGAGACATATAAATCCATAGGTTTTAAGATTCTTACTAGTCAGGTATATTCTTAGGCGTTTAATATGGGGTGTTGAGTCCACTTCGTTGAGCAAGCAGTAGCTCTTGTCTATTACATATTTGGCTTATGGAAAGGTATCTGTGCTAATTTCAATCTCTGGTTTTATGCAGCACCCCAACTCACCTTTCCCCTTAAGCAAGCATAAGTTGGTTTTCTACATTTGAGACCCTATTCTGTTTTGTAATTCAGTTCCTGTGTAGGCAAGTTTACATTCCGTGTATTAGTGATATCTTATGATGTTTCTTTTTCTGTGTGACTTATTTCACTTAGAATCATCGTACCTGAATCCACTCATTATGCTGCTACTGTCCTGATGACATAGATTTCATTGTTGAGTGATATTGCATTGTACGTAAGTACCACAACTTCTTTATCCATTTTTCGCTTTCTGCGATATTGAACTTGTACCGTAAACGAGGTTCTTGTAAACAGAGCCGTTCCAAACTTTGGGGTGGCTGTGTCTTTTTGATTTTAATTTCCCTAATCTATAGGACCATAAGTGGAAGTGCCCTAGGCTCTGTTGCTTTGTTTTTTAGATGTTTCAGGAAACACCATACACTTCTCCAGAGTGCCTGTTGGCAATTTACATCCCGCCCATCAGTCTAACTAGGCTCCCAGTTCTCCATGGCCTGTCCTGCCTTTCTGGATTTTACACATTTTTCAGATGGCCCTTTTGACCGGGGGGCAGTGAGACTTCATTGTAGTGCAGATTTCCTTTGCAAGCTTGCTTGGTTGGCCAAAAAGGGCGTATGCGTTTTTTCCTGAATATATTCAGGAAAAAACGCATACGTCCTTTTTGGCCAAGTGCATCATTGTGGACGTTCTGCCTCTTTTCCTATGCTTTACATGCAATTCCAGTCTACCTCCTGAAATCGGTTTCCTGCAATTCTGCCCCACTTTCAAGTCCTCTTGGCAGCCTTACTTCAATATATTTTTGGACGATAGCTGTCATTTATAACTCTGCAGGTTTGTGAATTACAGTGCCACTGAGCTCCTTTCTTCAACTCGCTTTCTTGTGAGCTGGCCGCAACACCGCAGGATTGCTTCAGGCCCTAGTGTCGTTCCGGCACGGCAGGCTGAGCCTTTGGTTAATTCCTCTTCCTGGTGGGAAATGAGAGTTAAATTTGCCCGTCCAGACACCTCCAGCTAGTCTCTCATTTGTTCTCCCTATTCCTGTTCATCTTCAGCAGAATTTGCAAATTGGGCCAAATAGGAGGTTAAAGGCACTGACTCTCCAAGTGGGGAGAGTGTTAGTAAAGTGTCTGGAATGTTGCACCCGAGTACCAGGGGACAAAATCTGAGACACATTTGAACACGTTTCCCGATCACACGGTGGATCATACTCTGGGTTCCACATGCATGTTTTAGCTGAAGGAAGAATCCCTTAAACCTGGAGAGTTGAGAACCATGGAATGGGTACCATGCAATATGACTTCCAAGGGTCTGCATTTGCTCACCGAACCTCACCAATCCTATCACAGCTGCGTTTATGCCGCTGTACACACGCTTGTTTCTCTTTCGGAGACATATAAATCCATAGGTTTTAAGATTCTTACTAGTCAGGTATATTCTTAGGCGTTTAATATGGGGTGTTGAGTCCACTTCGTTGAGCAAGCAGTAGCTCTTGTCTATTACATATTTGGCTTATGGAAAGGTATCTGTGCTAATTTCAATCTCTGGTTTTCTGCAGCACCCCAACTCACCTTTCCCCTTAAGCAAGCATAAGTTGGTTTTCTACATTTGAGACCCTATTCTGTTTTGTAATTCAGTTCCTGTGTAGGCAAGTTTACATTCCGTGTATTAGTGATATCTTATGATGTTTCTTTTTCTGTGTGACTTATTTCACTTAGAATCATCGTACCTGAATCCACTCATTATGCTGCTACTGTCCTGATGACATAGATTTCATTGTTGAGTGATATTGCATTGTACGTAAGTACCACAACTTCTTTATCCATTTTTCGCTTTCTGCGATATTGAACTTGAACCGTAAACGAGGTTCTTGTAAACAGAGCCGTTCCAAACTTTGGGGTGGCTGTGTCTTTTTGATTTTAATTTCCCTAATCTATAGGAACAAACATGGAAGTGCCCTAGGCTCTGTTGCTTTGTTTTTCAGATGTTTCAGGAAACACCATACACTTCTTCAGAGTGGCTGTTGGCAATTTACATCCTGCCCATCAGCCTAAGTAGGCTCCCAGTTCTCCATGGTCTGTCCTGCCTTTCTGGATTTTACACTTTTTTCAGATGGCCCTTTTGACCGGGGGGCAGTGAGACTTCATTGTAGTGCAGATTTCCTTTGTAAGCTTGCTTGGTTGGCCAAAAAGGGCGTATGCGTTTTTTCCTGAATATATTCAGGAAAAAAAAATACGCCCTTTTTGGCCAAGTGCATCATTGTGGACGTTCTGCCTCTTTTCCTATGCTTTACATGCATTTCCTGTCTACCTCCTGAAATCGGTTTCCTGCAATTCTGCCCCGCTTTCAAGTCCTCTTGGCAGCCTTACTTCAATATATTTTTGGACGATAGCTGTCATTTATAACTCTGAAGGTTTGTGAATTACAGTGCCCCTGAGCTCCTTTCTTCAACTCGCTTTCTTGTGAGCTGGCCGCAACACTGCAGGATTGCTTCATGCCCTAGTGTGGTTCCGGCACGGCAGGCTGAGCCTTTGGTTAATTCTTCTTCCCGGTGGGAAATGAGAGTAAAATTTGCCCGTCCAGACACCTCCAGCTAGTCTCTCATTGGTTCTCCCTATTCCTGTTCATTTTCCGAAGAAATTGCAAACTGGGCCAAACAGGAGGTTAAAGGCACTGACTCTCCAAGTGGGGAGAGTGTTAGTAAAGCATCTGGAATGTTGCACCCGAGTACCAGGGGACGAAAACTGAGACACATTTGAACACGTTTCCCGATCACACGGTGGATCATACTCTGGGTTCCACATGCATGTTTTAGCTGAAGGAAGAATCCCTTAAACCTGGAGAGTTGAGAACCATGGAATGGGTACCATGCAATATGACTTCAAAGGGTCTGCATTTGCTCACCGAACCTCACCAATCCTATCACTGCTGCGTTTATGCCGCTGTACACACGCTTGATTCTCTTTCGTAGACATATCAATCCATAGGTTTTAAGATTCTTACTAGTCAGGTATATTTTTAGGCGTTTAATATGGGGTGTTGAGTCCACTTCGTTGAGCAAGCAGTAGCTCTTGTCTATTACATATTTGGCTTATGGAAAGGTATCTGTGCTAATTTCAATCTCTGGTTTTATGCAGCACCCCAACTCACCTTTCCCCTTAAGCAAGCATAAGTTGGTTTTCTACATTTGAGACCCTATTCTGTTTTGTAATTCAGTTCCTGTGTAGGCAAGTTTACATTCCGTGTATTAGTGATATCTTATGATGTTTCTTTTTCTGTGTGACTTATTTCACTTAGAATCATCGTACCTGAATCCACTCATTATGCTGCTACTGGCCTGATGACATAGATTTCATTGCTGAGTGATATTGCATTGTACGTAAGTACCACAACTTCTTTATCCATTTTTTGCTTTCTGTGATATTGAACTTGTACCGTAAACGAGGTTCTTGTAAACAGAGCCGTTCCAAACTTTGGGGTGGCTGTGTCTTTTTGATTTTAATTTCCCTAATCTATAGGACCATAAGTGGAAGTGCCCTAGGCTCTGTTGCTTTGTTTTTTAGATGTTTCAGGAAACACCATACACTTCTCCAGAGTGGCTGTTGGCAATTTACATCCCGCCCATCAGTCTAACTAGGCTCCCAGTTCTCCATGGCCTGTCCTGCCTTTCTGGATTTTACACTTTTTTCAGATGGCCCTTTTGACCGGGGGGCAGTGAGACTTCATTGTAGTGCAGATTTCCTTTGCAAGCTTGCTTGGGTGGCCAAAAAGGGCATATGCGTTTTTTCCTGAATATATTCAGGAAAAAACGCATACGCGCTTTTTGGCCAAGTGCATCATTGTGGACGTTCTGCCTCTTTTCCTATGCTTTACATGCAATTCCAGTCTACCTCCTGAAATCGGTTTCCTGCAATTCTGCCCCGCTTTCAAGTCCTCTTGGCAGCCTTACTTCAATATATTTTTGGATGATAGCTGTCATGTATAACTCTGCAGGTTTGTGAATTACAGTGCCCCTGAGCTCCTTTCTTCAACTCGCTTTCTTGTGAGCTGGCCGCAACACCGCAGGATTGCTTCAGGCCCTAGTGTGGTTCCGGCACGGCTCGCTGAGCCTTTGGTTAATTCCTCTTCCTGGTGGGAAATGAGAGTTAAATTTGCCCGTCCAGACACCTCCAGCTAGTCTCTCATTGGTTCTCCCTATTCCTGTTCATTTTCCGAAGAAATTGCAAACTGGGCCAAACAGGAGTTTAAAGGCACTGACTCTCCAAGTAGGGAGAGTGTTAGTAAAGCGTCTGGAATGTTGCACCCGAGTACCAGGGGACGAAAACTGAGACACATTTGAACACGTTTCCCGATCACACGTTGGATCATACTCTGGGTTCCACATGCATGTTTTAGCTGAAGGAAGAATCCCTTAAACCTGGAGAGTTGAGAACCGTGGAATGGGTACCATGCAATATGACTTCAAAGGGTCTGCATTTGCTCACCGAACCTCACCAATCCTTTCACTGCTGCGTTTATGCCACTGTACACACACTTGATTCTCTTTCGGAGACATATAAATCCATAGGTTTTAAGATTCTTACTAGTCAGGTATATTCTTAGGCGTTTAATATGGGGTGTTGAGTCCACTTCATTGAGCAAGCAGTAGCTCTTGTCTATTACAAATTTGGCTTATGGAAAGGTATCTGTGTTAATTTCAATCTCTGGTTTTATGCAGCACCCCAACTCACCTTTCCCCTTAAGCAAGCATAAGATGGTTTTCTACATTTGAGACCCTATTCTGTTTTGTAATTCAGTTCCTATGTAGACAAGTTTACATTCTGTGTATTAGTGATATCTTATGATGTTTCTTTTTCTGTGTGACTTATTTCACTTAGAATCATTGTACCTGAATACACTCATTATGGTGCTACTGGCCTGATGACATAGATTTCATTGCTGAGTGATATTGCATTGTACGTAAGTACCACAACTTCTTTATCCATTTTTCGCTTTCTGCGATATTGAACTTGTACCGTAAATGAGGTTTTTGTAAACAGAGCCGTCCCAAACTTTGGGGTGGCTGTGTCTTTTTGATTTTAATTTCCCTAAGCTATAGGACCATAAGTGGAAGTGCACTAGGCTCTGTTGCTTTGTTTTTTAGATGTTTCAGGAAACACCATACACTTCTCCAGAGTGGCTGTTGGCAATTTACATCCCGCCCATCAGCATAAGAAGGCTCCCAGTTCTCCATGGCCTGTCTTGCCTTTCTGGATTTTACACTTTTTTCAGATGGCCCTTTTGACCGGGGGGCAGTGAGACTTCATTGTAGTGCAGATTTCCTTTGCAAGCTTGATTGGGTGGCCAAAAAGGGCATATGCGTTTTTTCCTGAATATATTCAGGGAAAAACGCATACGCGCTTTTTGGCCAAGTGCATCATTGTGGACGTTCTGCCTCTTTTCCTATGCTTTACATGCAATTCCAGTCTACCTCCTGAAATCGGTTTCCTGCAATTCTGCCCCGCTTTCAAGTCCTCTTGGCAGCCTTACTTCAATATATTTTTGGATGATAGCTGTCATGTATAACTCTGCAGGTTTGTGAATTACAGGGCCCCTGAGCTCCTTTCTTCAACTCGCTTTCTTGTGAGCTGGCCGCAACACCGCAGGATTGCTTCAGGCCCTGGTGTGGTTCCGGCATGGCAGGCTGAGCCTTTGGTTAATTCCTCTTCCTGGTGGGAAATGAGAGTAAAATTTGCCCGTCCAGACACCTCCAGCTAGTCTCTCATTGGTTCTCCCTATTCCTGTTCATTTTCCACAGAAATTGCAAACTGGGCCAAACAGGAGGTTAAAGGCACTGACTCTCCAAGTGGGGAGAGTGTTAGTAAAGCGTCTGGAATGTTGCACCCGAGTACCAGGGGACGAAAACTGAGACACATTTGAACATGTTTCCCGATCACTCGGTGGATCATACTCTGGGTTCCACATGCATGTTTTAGCTGAAGGAAGAATCCCTTAAACCTGGAGAGTTAAGAACCATGGAATGGGTACCATGCAATATGACTTCAAAGGGTCTGCATTTGCTCACCGAACCTCACCAATCCTTTCACTGCTGCGTTTATGCCACTGTACACACACTTGATTCTCTTTCGGAGACATATAAATCCATAGGTTTTAAGATTCTTACTAGTCAGGTATATTCTTAGGCGTTTAATATGGGGTGTTGAGTCCACTTCGTTGAGCAAGCAGTAGCTCTTGTCTATTACATATTTGGCTTATGGAAAGGTATCTGTGCTAATTTCAATCTCTGGTTTTATGCAGCACCCCAACTCACCTTTCCCCTTAAGCAAGCATAAGTTGGTTTTCTACATTTGAGACCCTATTCTGTTTTGTAATTCAGTTCCTGTGTAGCCAAGTGTACATTCCGTGTATTAGTGATATCTTATGATGTTTCTTTTTCTGTGTGACATATTTCACTTACAATCATCGTACCTGAATCCACTCATTATGCTGCTATGGGCCTGATGACATAGATTTAATTGCTGAGTGATATTGCATTGTACGTTAGTACCACAACTTCTTTATCCATTTTTCGCTTTCTGTGATATTGAACTTGTACCGTAAACGAGGTTCTTGTAAACAGAGCTGTCCCAAACTTTGGGGTGGCTGTGTCTTTTTGATTTTAATTTCCCTAAGCTATAGGACCATAAGTGGAAGTGCCCTAGGCTCTGTTGCTTTGTTTTTTAGATGTTTCAGGAAACACCATACACTTCTCCAGAGTGGCTGTTTGCAATTTACATCCCGCCCATCAGCATAAGAAGGCTCCCAGTTCTCCATGGACTGTCCTGCCTTTCTGGATTTTACACTTTTTTCAGATGGCCCTTTTGACCGGGGGGCAGTGAGACTTCATTGTAGTGCAGATTTCCTTTGCAAGCTTGCTTGGTTGGCCAAAAAGGATGTATGCGTTTTTTCCTGAATATATTCAGGAAAAAACGCATACACCCTTTTTGGCCAAGTGCATCATTGTGGACGTTCTGCCTCTTTTCCTATGCTTTACATGCAATTCCAGTCTACCTCCTGAAATCGGTTTCCTGCAATTCTGACCCGCTTTCAAGTCCTCTTGGCAGCCTTACTTCAATATATTTTTGGACGATAACTGTCATGTATAACTCTGCAAGTTTGTGAATTACAGTGCCCCTGAGCTCCTTTCTTCAACTCGCTTTCTTGTGAGCTGGCCGCAACACCGCAGGATTGCTTCAGGCCCTAGTGTGGTTCCGGCATGCCTCGCTGAGCCTTTGGTTAATTCCTCTTCCTGGTGGGAAATGAGAGTTAAATTTGCCCGTCCAGACACCTCCAGCTAGTCTCTCATTGGTTCTCCCTATTCCTGTTCATTTTCCGCAGAAATTGCAAACTGGGCCAAACAGGAGGTTAAAGGCACTGACTCTCCAAGTGGGGAGAGTGTTAGTAAAGCTTCTGGAATGTTGCACCCGAGTACCAGGGGACGAAAACTGAGACACATTTGAACACGTTTCCCGATCACACGTTGGATCATACTCTGGGTTCCTCATGCATGTTTTACCTGAAGAAAGAATCCCGTAAACCTGGAGAGTTGAGAACCATGGAATGGGTACCATGCAATATGACTTCAAAGGGTCTTCATTTGCTCACCGAACCTCACCAATCCTATCACTGCTGCGTTTATGCCGCTGTACACACACTTGACTCTCTTTCGGAGACATATAAATCCATAGGTTTTAAGATTCTTACTAGTCAGGTATATTCTTAGGCGTTTAATATGGGGTGTTGAGTCCACTTCGTTGAGCAAGCAGTAGCTCTTGTCTATTACATATTTGTCTTATGGAAAGGTATCTGTGTTAATTTCAATCTCTGGTTTTATGCAGCACCCCAACTCACCTTTCCCCTTAAGCAAGCATAAGTTGGTTTTCTACATTTGAGACCCTATTCTGTTTTGTAATTCAGTTCCTGTGTAGCCAAGTGTACATTCCGTGTATTAGTGATATCTTATGATGTTTCTTTTTCTGTGTGACATATTTCACTTAGAATCATCGTACCTGAATCCACTCATTATGCTGCTATGGGCCTGATGACATAGATTTAATTGCTGAGTGATATTGCATTGTACTTTAGTACCACAACTTCTTTATCCATTTTTCGCTTTCTGTGATATTGAACTTGTACCGTAAATGAGGTTCCTGTAAACAGAGCCGTCCCAAATTTTGGGGTGGCTGTGTCTTTTTGATTTTAATTTCCCTAAGCTATAGGACCATAAGTGGAAGTGCCCTAGGCTCTGTTGCTTTGTTTTTTAGATGTTTCAGGAAACACCATACACTTCTCCAGAGTGGCTGTTGGCAATTTACATCCCGCCCATCAGCCTAACTAGGCTCCCAGTTCTCCATGGCCTGTCCTGCCTTTCTGGGTTTTACACTTTTTTCAGATGGCCCTTCTGACCGGGGGGCAGTGAGACTTCATTGTAGTGCAGATTTCCTTTGCAAGCTTGCTTGGTTGGCCAAAAAGGGCGTATGCGTTTTTTCCTGAATATATTCAGGAAAAAACGCATACGCCCTTTTTGGCCAAGTGCATCATTGTGGACGTTCTGCCTCTTTTTCTATGCTTTACATGCAATTCCAGTCTACCTCCTGAAATCGGTTTCCTGCAATTCTGCCCCGCTTTCAAGTCCTCTTGGCAGCCTTACTTCAATATATTTTTGGACGATAGCTGTCATTTATAACTCTGCAGGTTTGTGAATTACAGTGCCCCTGAGCTCCTTTCTTCAACTCGCTTTCTTGTGAGCTGGCCGCAACACTGCAGGATTGCTTCAGGTCCTAGTGTGGTACTGGCATGGCACGCTGAGCCTTTGGTTAATTCCTCTTCCTGGTGGGAAATGAGAGTTAAATTTGCCCGTCCAGACACCTCCAGCTAGTCTCTCATTGGTTCTCCCTATTCCTGTTCATTTTCTGCAGAAATTGCAAACTGGGCCAAACAGGAGGTTAAAGGCACTGACTCTCCAAGTGGGGAGAGTGTTAGTAAAGCGTCTGGAATGTTGCACCCGAGTACCAGGGGACGAAAACTGAGACACATTTGAACACGTTTCCCGATCACACGGTGGATCATACTCTGGGTTCCACATGCATGTTTTAGCTGAAGGAAGAATCCCTTAAACCTGGAGAGTTGAGAACCATGGAATGGGTACCATGCAATATGACATCAAAGGGTCTGCATTTGCTCACCGAACCTCACCAATCCTATCACTGCTGCGTTTATGCCGCTGTACACACGCTTGATTCTCTTTCGTAGACATATCAATCCATAGGTTTTAAGATTCTTACTAGTCAGGTATATTTTTAGGCGTTTAATATGGGGTGTTGAGTCCACTTCGTTGAGCAATCAGTAGCTCTTGTCTATTACATATTTGGCTTATGGAAAGGTATCTGTGCTAATTTCAATCTCTGGTTTTATGCAGCACCCCAACTCACCTTTCCCCTTAAGCAAGCATAAGTTGGTTTTCTACATTTGAGACCCTATTCTGTTTTGTAATTCAGTTCCTGTGTAGGCAAGTTTACATTCCGTGTATTAGTGATATCTTATGATGTTTCTTTTTCTGTGTGACTTATTTCACTTAGAATCATCG
Organism: Pseudorca crassidens; assembly: GCF_039906515.1. Taxonomy (NCBI): domain Eukaryota; kingdom Metazoa; phylum Chordata; class Mammalia; order Artiodactyla; family Delphinidae; genus Pseudorca; species Pseudorca crassidens. Next base: position 3,818,860 of record NW_027136301.1, read on the forward strand.
TACCTGAATCCACTCATTATGCTGCTACTGGCCTGATGACATAGATTTCATTGCTGAGTGATATTGCATTGTACGTAAGTACCACAACTTCTTTATCCATTTTTTGCTTTCTGTGATATTGAACTTGTACCGTAAACGAGGTTCTTGTAAACAGAGCCGTTCCAAACTTTGGGGTGGCTGTGTCTTTTTGATTTTAATTTCCCTAAGCTATAGGACCATAAGTGGAAGTGCCCTAGGCTCTGTTGCTTTGTTTTTTAGATGTTTCAGGAAACACCATACACTTCTCCAGAGTGGCTGTTGGCAATTTACATCCCGCCCATCAGTCTAACTAGGCTCCCAGTTCTCCATGGCCTGTCCTGCCTTTCTGGATTTTACACTTTTTTCAGATGGCCCTTTTGACCGGGGGGCAGTGAGACTTCATTGTAGTGCAGATTTCCTTTGCAAGCTTGCTTGGTTGGCCAAAAAGGGCGTATGCGTTTTTTCCTGAATATATTCAGGAAAAAAAGAATACGCCCTTTTTGGCCAAGTGCATCATTGTGGACGTTCTGCCTCATTTCCTATGCTTTACATGCAATTCCAGTCTACCTCCTGAAATCGGTTTCCTGCAATTCTGCCCCGCTTTCAAGTCCTCTTGGCAGCCTTACTTCAATATATTTTTGGACGATAGCTGTCATTTATAACTCTGCAGGTTTGTGAATTACAGTGCCCCTGAGCTCCTTTCTTCAACTCGCTTTCTTGTGAGCTGGCCGCAACACCGCAGGATTGCTTCAGGCCCTAGTGTGGTTCCGGCATGGCAGGCTGAGCCTTTGGTTAATTCCTCTTCCTGGTGGGAAATGAGAGTAAAATTTGCCCGTCCAGACACCTCCAGCTAGTCTCTCATTGGTTCTCCCTATTCCTGTTCATTTTCCGAAGAAATTGCAAACTGGGCCAAACAGGAGGTTAAAGGCACTGACTCTCCAAGTGGGGAGAGTGTTTGTAAAGCATCTGGAATGTTGCACCCGAGTACCAGGGGACGAAAACTGAGACACATTTGAACACGTTTCCCGATCACTCGGTGGATCATACTCTGGGTTCCACATGCATGTTTTAGCTGAAGGAAGAATCCCTTAAACCTGGAGAGTTGAGAACCATGGAATGGGTACCATGCAATATGACTTCAAAGGGTCTGCATTTGCTCACCAAACCTCACCAATCCTATCACTGCTGCGTTTATGCCGCTGTAAACACGCTTGATTCACTTTCGTAGACATATCAATCCATAGGTTTTAAGATTCTTACTAGTCAGGTATATTTTTAGGCGTTTAATATGGGGTGTTGAGTCCACTTCGTTGAGCAAGCAGTAGCTCTTGTCTATTACATATTTGGCTTATGGAAAGGTATCTGTGCTAATTTCAATCTCTGGTTTTATGCAGCACCCCAACTCACCTTTCCCCTTAAGCAAGCATAAGTTGGTTTTCTACATTTGAGACCCTATTCTGTTTTGTAATTCAGTTCCTGTGTAGGCAAGTTTACATTCCGTGTATTAGTGATATCTTATGATGTTTCTTTTTCTGTGTGACTTATTTCACTTAGAATCATCGTACCTGAATCCACTCATTATGCTGCTACTGGCCTGATGACATAGATTTCATTGCTGAGTGATATTGCATTGTACGTAAGTACCACAACTTCTTTATCCATTTTATGCTTTCTGCGATATTGAACTTGTACCGTAAACGAGTTTCTTGTAAACAGAAACGTTCCAAACTTTGGGGTGGCTGTGTCTTTTTGATTTTAATTTCCCTAAGCTATAGGACCATAAGTGGAAGTGCCCTAGGCTCTGTTGCTTTGTTTTTTAGATGTTTCAGGAAACACCATACAGTTCTCCAGAGTGGCTGTTGGCAATTTACATCCCGCCCATCAGCATAAGAAGGCTCCCAGTTCTCCATGGACTGTCCTGCCTTTCTGGATTTTACACTTTTTTCAGATGGCCCTTTTGACCGGGGGGCAGTGAGACTTCATTGTAGTGCAGATTTCCTTTGCAAGCTTGCTTGGTTGGCCAAAAAGGGCGTATGCGTTTTTTCCTGAATATATTCAGGAAAAAACGCATACACCCTTTTTGGCCAAGTGCATCATTGTGGACGTTCTGCCTCTTTTCCTATGCTTTACATGCAATTCCAGTCTACCTCCTGAAATCGGTTTCCTGCAATTCTGCCCCGCTTTCAAGTCCTCTTGGCAGCCTTACTTCAATATATTTTTGGACGATAGCTGTCATTTATAACTCTGCAGGTTTGTGAATTACAGTGCCCCTGAGCTCCTTTCTTCAACTCGCTTTCTTGTGAGCTGGCCGCAACACCGCAGGATTGCTTCAGGCCCTAGTGTGGTTCCGGCACGGCAGGCTGAGCCTTTGGTTAATTCCTCTTCCTGGTGGGAAATGAGAGTAAAATTTGCCCGTCCAGACACCTCCAGCTAGTCTCTCATTGGTTCTCCCTATTCCTGTTCATTTTCCGAAGAAATTGCAAACTGGTCCAAAGAGGAGGTTAAAGGCACTGACTCTCCAAGTGGGGAGAGTGTTAGTAAAGCATCTGGAATGTTGCACCCGAGAACCAGGGGACGAAAACTGAGACACATTTGAACACGTTTCCCGATCACACGGTGGATCATACTCTGGGTTCCACATGCATGTTTTATCTGAAGGAAGAATCCCTTAAACCTGGAGAGTTGAGAACCATGGAATGGGTACCATGCAATATGACTTCAAAGGGTCTGCATTTGCTCACCGAACCTCACCAATCCTATCACTGCTGCGTTTATGCCGCTGTACACACGCTTGATTCTCTTTCGTAGACATATCAATCCATAGGTTTTAAGATTCTTACTAGTCAGGTATATTTTTAGGCGTTTAATATGGGGTGTTGAGTCCACTTCGTTGAGCAAGCAGTAGCTCTTGTCTATTACATATTTGGCTTATGGAAAGGTATCTGTGCTAATTTCAATCTCTGGTTTTATGCAGCACCCCAACTCACCTTTCCCCTTAAGCAAGCATAAGTTGGTTTTCTACATTTGAGACCCTATTCTGTTTTGTAATTCAGTTCCTGTGTAGGCAAGTTTACATTCCGTGTATTAGTGATATCTTATGATGTTTCTTTTTCTGTGTGACTTATTTCACTTAGAATCATCGTACCTGAATCCACTCATTATGCTGCTACTGGCCTGATGACATAGATTTCATTGCTGAGTGATATTGCATTGTACGTAAGTACCACAACTTCTTTATCCATTTTTTGCTTTCTGTGATATTGAACTTGTACCGTAAACGAGGTTCTTGTAAACAGAGCCGTTCCAAACTTTGGGGTGGCTGTGTCTTTTTGATTTTAATTTCCCTAATATATAGGACCATAAGTGGAAGTGCCCTAGGCTCTGTTGCTTTGTTTTTTAGATGTTTCAGGAAACACCATACACTTCTCCAGAGTGGCTGTTGGCAATTTACATCCCGCCCATCAGCATAAGAAGGCTCCCAGTTCTCCATGGCCTGTCTTGCCTTTCTGGATTTTACACTTTTTTCAGATGGCCCTTTTGACCGGGGGGCAGTGAGACTTCATTGTAGTGCAGATTTCCTTTGCAAGCTTGCTTGGGTGGCCAAAAAGGGCATATGCGTTTTTTCCTGAATATATTCAGGAAAAAATGCATACGCCCTTTTTGGCCAAGTGCATCATTGTGGACGTTCTGCCTCTTTTCCTATGCTTTACATGCAATTCCAGTCTACCTCCTGAAATCGGTTTCCTGCAATTCTGACCCGCTTTCAAGTCCTCTTGGCAGCCTTACTTCAATATATTTTTGGACGATAGCTGTCATGTATAACTCTGCAGGTTTGTGAATTACAGGGCCCCTGAGCTCCTTTCTTCAACTCGCTTTCTTGTGAGCTGGCCGCAACACCGCAGGATTGCTTCAGGCCCTAGTGTGGTTCCGGCATGCCTCGCTGAGCCTTTGGTTAATTCCTCTTCCTGGTGGGAAATGAGAGTTAAATTTGCCCGTCCAGACACCTCCAGCTAGTCTCTCATTGGTTCTCCCTATTCCTGTTCATTTTCCGCAGAAATTGCAAACTGGGCCAAACAGGAGGTTAAAGGCACTGACTCTCCAAGTGGGGAGAGTGTTTGTAAAGCGTCTGGAATGTTGCACCCGAGTACCAGGGGACGAAAACTGAGACATATTTGAACACGTTTCCCGATCACACGTTGGATCATACTCTGGGTTCCTCATGCATGTTTTACCTGAAGGAAGAATCCCGTAAACCTGGAGAGTTGAGAACCATGGAATGGGTACCATGCAATATGACTACAAAGGGTCTTCATTTGCTCACCGAACCTCACCAATCCTATCACTGCTGCGTTTATGCCGCTGTACACACGCTTGATTCTCTTTCGGAGACATATATATCCATAGGTTTTAAGATTCTTAATAGTCAGGTATATTCTTAGGCGTTTAATATGGGGTGTTGAGTCCACTTTGTTGAGCAAGCAGTAGCTCTTGTCTATTACATATTTGTCTTATGGAAAGGTATCTGTGTTAATTTCAATCTCTGGTTTTATGCAGCACCCCAACTCACCTTTCCCCTTAAGCAAGCATAAGTTGGTTTTCTACATTTGAGACCCTATTCTGTTTTGTAATTCAGTTCCTGTGTAGCCAAGTGTACATTCCGTGTATTAGTGATATCTTATGATGTTTCTTTTTCTGTGTGACTTATTTCACTTAGAATCATCGTACCTGAATCCACTCATTATGCTGCTACTGGCCTGATGACATACATTTCGTTGCTGAGTGATATTGCATTGTACGTAAGTACCACAACTTCTTTATCCATTTTTCGCTTTCTGCGATATTGAACTTGTACCGTAAAAGAGCTTCTTGTAAACAGAGCCGTCCCAAACTTTGGGGTGGCTGTTTCTTTTTGATTTTAATTTCCCTAAGCTATAGGACCATAAGTGGAAGTGCCCTAGGCTCTGTTGCTTTGTTTTTTAGATGTTTCAGGAAACACCATACACTTCTCCAGAGTGGCTGTTGGCAATTTACATCCCGCCCATCAGCATAACAAGGCTCCCAGTTCTCCATGGACTGTCCTGCCTTTCTGGATTTTACACTTTTTTCAGATGGCCCTTTTGACCGGGGGGCAGTGAGACTTCATTGTAGTGCAGATTTCCTTTGCAAGCTTGCTTGGTTGGCCAAAAAGGGCGTATGCGTTTTTTCCTGAATATATTCAGGAAAAAACGCATATGCCCTTTTTGGCCAAGTGCATCATTGTGGACGTTCTGCCTCTTTTCCTATGCTTTACATGCAATTCCAGTCTACCTCCTGAAATCGGTTTCCTGCAATTCTTCCCCACTTTCAAGTCCTCTTGGCAGCCTTACTTCAATATATTTTTGGACGATAGCTGTCATGTATAACTCTGCAGGTTTGTGAATTACAGTGCCCCTGAGCTCCTTTCTTCAACTCGCTTTCTTGTGAGCTGGCCGCAACACTGCAGGATTGCTTCAGGCCCTAGTGTGGTTCCGGCATGGCTCGCTGAGCCTTTGGTTAATTCCTCTTCCTGGTGGGAAATGAGAGTTAAATTTGCCTGTCCAGACACCTCCAGCTAGTCTCTCATTGGTTCTTCCTATTCCTGTTCATCTTCAGCAGAATTTGCAAATTGGGCCAAATAGGAGGCTAAAGGCACTGACTCTCCAAGTGGGGAGAGTGTTAGTAAAGTGTCTGGAATGTTGCACCCGAGTACCAGGGGACGAAATCTGAGACACATTTGAACACGTTTCCCGATCACACGGTGGATCATACTCTGGGTTCCACATGCATGTTTTAGCTGAAGGAAGAATCCCTTAAACCTGGAGAGTTGAGAACCATGGAATGGGTACCATGCAATATGACTTCAAAGGGTCTGCATTTGCTCACCGAACCTCACCAATCCTATCACTGCTGCATTTATGCCGCTGTACACACGCTTGGTTCTCTTTCGGAGACATATAAATCCATAGGTTTTAAGATTCTTACTAGTCAGGTATATTCTTAGGCGTTTAATATGGGGTGTTGAGTCCACTTCGTTGAGCAAGCAGTAGCTCTTGTCTATTACATATTTGGCTTATGGAAAGGTATCTGTGCTAATTTCAATCTCTGGTTTTATGCAGCACCCCAACACACCTTTCCCCTTAAGCAAGCATAAGTTGGTTTTCTACATTTGAGACCCTATTCTGTTTTGTAATTCAGTTCCTGTGTAGGCAAGTTTAAAATCCGTGTATTAGTGATATCTTATGATGTTTCTTTTTCTGTGTGACTTATTTCACTTAGAATCATCGTACCTGAATCCACTCATTATGCTGCTACTGGCCTGATGACATAGATTTCATTGCTGAGTGATATTGCATTGTACGTAAGTACCACAAGTTCTTTATCCATTTTTCGCTTTCTGCGATATTGAACTTGTACCGTAAACGAGGTTCTTGTAAACAGAGCCGTTCCAAACTTTGGGGTGGCTGTGTCTTTTTGATTTTAATTTCCCAATCTATAGGACCATAAGTGGAAGTGCCCTAGGCTCTGTTGCTTTGTTTTTTAGATGTTTCAGGAAACACCATACACTTCTCCAGAGTGGCTGTTGGTAATTTACATCCCACCCATCAGTCTAACTAGGCTCCCAGTTCTCCATGGACTGTCCTGTCTTTCTGGATTTTACACTTTTTTCAGATGGCCCTTTTGACCGGGGGGCAGTGAGACTTCATTGTAGTGCAGATTTCCTTTGCAAGCTTGCTTGGTTGGCCAAAAAGGGCGTATGCGTTTTTTCCTGAATATATTCAGGAAAAAACGCATACGTCCTTTTTGGCCAAGTGCATCATTGTGGACGTTCTGCCTCTTTTCCTATGCTTTACATGCAATTCCAGTCTACCTCCTGAAATCGGTTTCCTGCAATTCTGCCCCACTTTCAAGTCCTCTTGGCAGCCTTACTTCAATATATTTTTGGACGATAGCTGTCATTTCTAACTCTGCAGGTTTGTGAATTACAGTGCCCCTGTGCTCCTTTCTTCAACTCGCTTTCTTCTGAGCTGGCCGCAACACCGCAGGATTGCTTCAGGCCCTAGTGTCGTTCCGGCACGGCAGGCTGAGCCTTTGGTTAATTCCTCTTCCTGGTGGGAAATGAGAGTTAAATTTGCCCGTCCAGACACCTCCAGCTAGTCTCTCATTGGTTCTCCCTATTCCTGTTCATCTTCAGCAGAATTTGCAAATTGGGCCAAATAGGAGGTTAAAGGCACTGACTCTCCAAGTGGGGAGAGTGTTAGTAAAGTGTCTGGAATGTTGCACCCGAGTACCAGGGGACGAAATCTGAGACACATTTGAACACGTTTCCCGATCACACGGTGGATCATACTCTGGGTCCCACATGCATGTTTTACCTGAAGGAAGAATCCCGTAAATCTGGAGAGTTGAGAACCATGGAATGGGTACCATGCAATATGACTTCAAAGGGTCTTCATTTGCTCACCGAACCTCACCAATCCTATCACTGCTGCGTTTATGCCGCTGTACACACGCTTGATTCTCTTTCGGAGACATATATATCCATAGGTTTTAAGATTCTTACTAGTCAGGTATATTCTTAGGCGTTTAATATGGGGTGTTGAGTCCACTTTGTTGAGCAAGCAGTAGCTCTTGTCTATTACATATTTGTCTTATGGAAAGGTATCTGTGTTAATTTCAATCTCTGGTTTTATGCAGCACCCCAACTCACCTTTCCCCTTAAGCAAGCATAAGTTGGTTTTCTACATTTGAGACCCTATTCTGTTTTGTAATTCAGTTCCTGTGTAGCCAAGTGTACATTCCGTGTATTAGTGATATCTTATGATGTTTCTTTTTCTGTGTGACTTATTTCACTTAGAATCATCGTACCTGAATCAACTCATTATGCTGCTACTGGCCTGATGACATACATTTCGTTGCTGAGTGATATTGCATTGTACGTAAGTACCACAACTTCTTTATCCATTTTTCGCTTTCTGCGATATTGAACTTGTACCGTAAAAGAGCTTCTTGTAAACTGAGCCGTCCCAAACTTTGGGGTGGCTGTTTCTTTTTGATTTTAATTTCCCTAAGCTATAGGACCATAAGTGGAAGTGCCCTAGGCTCTGTTGCTTTGTTTTTTAGATGTTTCAGGAAACACCATACACTTCTCCAGAGTGGCTGTTGGCAATTTACATCCCGCCCATCAGCATAAGAAGGCTCCCAGTTCTCCATGGCCTGTCTTGCCTTTCTGGATTTTACACTTTTTTCAGATGGCCCTTTTGACCGGGGGGCAGTGAGACTTCATTGTAGTGCAGATTTCCTTTGCAAGCTTGCTTGGTTGGCCAAAAAGGGCGTATGCGTTTTTTCCTGAATATATTCAGGAAAAAACGCATACGACCTTTTTGGCCAAGTGCATCATTGTGGACGTTCTGCCTCTTTTCCTATGCTTTACATGCAATTCCAGTCTACCTCCTGAAATCGGTTTCCTGCAATTCTGACCCGCTTTCAAGTCCTCTTGGCAGCCTTACTTCAATATATTTTTGGACGATAGCTGTCATGTATAACTCTGCAGGTTTGTGAATTACAGTGCCCCTGAGCTCCTTTCTTCAACTCGCTTTCTTGTGAGCTGGCCGCAACACTGCAGGATTGCTTCAGGCCCTAGTGTGGTTCCGGCATGGCTCGCTGAGCCTTTGGTTAATTCCTCTTCCTGGTGGGAAATGAGAGTTAAATTTGCCCGTCCAGACACCTCCAGCTAGTCTCTCATTGGTTCTTCCTATTCCTGTTCATCTTCAGCAGAATTTGCAAATTGGGCCAAATAGGAGGTTAAAGGCACTGACTCTCCAAGTTGGGAGAGTGTTAGTAAAGCATCTGGAATGTTGCACCCGAGTACCAGGGGACGAAAACTGAGACACATTTGAACACGTTTCCCGATCACACGGTGGATCATACTCTGGGTTCCACATGCATGTTTTAGCTGAAGGAAGAATCCCTTAAACCTGGAGAGTTGAGACCCATGGAATGGGTACCATGCAATACGACATCAAAGGGTCTGCATTTGGTCACCAATCCTCACCAATCTTATCACTGTTGCGTTTATGCCGCTGTACACACGCTTGATTCTCTTTCGGAGACATATAAATCCATAGGTTTTAAGATTCTTACTAGTCAGGTATATTCTTAGGCGTTTAATATGGGGTGTTGAGTCCACTTCGTTGAGCAAGCAGTAGCTCTTGCCTATTACATATTTGGCTTATGGAAAGGTATCTGTGCTAATTTCAATCTCTGGTTTTATGCAGCACCCCAACTCACCTTTCCGCTTAAGCAAGCATAAGTTGGTTTTCTACATTTGAGACCCTATTCTGTTTTGTAAATCAGTTCCTGTGTAGCCAAGTTTACATTCCGTGTATTAGTGATATCTTATGATGTTTCTTTTTCTGTGTGACTTATTTCAATTAGAATCATCGTACCTGAATCCACTCATTATGCTGCTACGGGCCTGATGACATAGATTTCATTGCTGAGTGATATTGCATTGTACGTAAGTACCACAACTTTTTTATCCATTTTTCGCATTCTGCAATATTGAACTTGTACCGTAAACGAGGTTCTTGTAAACAGAGCTGTCCCAAACTTTGGGGTGGCTGTGTCTTCTTCATTTTAATTTCCCTAATCTATAGGACCATAAGTGGAAGTGCCCTAGGCTCTGTTGCTTGTTTTTTAGAGGTTTCAGGAAACACCATACACTTCTCCAGAGTGGCTGTTGGCAATTTACATCCCGCCCATCAGCATAAGAAGGCTCCCAGTTCTCCATGGCCTGTCCTGTCTTTCTGGATTTTACACTTTTTTCAGATGGCCCTTTTGACCGGGGGGCAGTGAGACTTCATTGTAGTGCAGATTTCTTTTGCAAGCTTGCTTGGTGGGCCAAAAAGGGTGTCTGCGTTTTTTCCTGAGTATATTCAGGAAAAAACGCATACGCCCTTTTTGGCCAAGTGCATCATTGTGGACGTTCTGCCTCTTTTCCTATGCTTTACATGCAATTCCAGTCTACCTCCGGAAATCGGTTTCCTGCAATTCTGCCCCGCTTTCAAGTCCTCTTGGCAGCCTTACTTCAATATATTTTTGGACGATAGCTGTCATTTATAACTCTGCAGGTTTGTGAATTACAGGGCCCCTGAGCTCCTTTCTTCAACTCGCTTTCTTCTGAGCTGGCCGCAACACCGCAGGATTGCTTCAGGCCCTAGTGTGGTTTCGGCATGGCTCGCTGAGCCTTTGGATAATTTCTCTTCCTGGTGGGAAATGAGAGTTAAATTTGCCCGTCCAGACAGCTCGGGCTACTCTCTCATTGGTTCTCCCTATTCCTGTTCATTTTCCGCAGAAATTGCAAACTGGGCCAAACAGGAGGTTAAAGACACTGACTCTCCAAGTGGGGAGAGTGTTAGTAAAGCGTCTGGAATGTTGCACCTGAGTACCAGGGGACGAAAACTGAGACACATTTGAACACGTTTCCCGATCACACGGTGGATCATACTCTGGGTTCCACATGCATGTTTTAGCTGAAGGAAGAATCCCTTAAACCTGGAGAGTTGAGAACCATGGAATGGGTACCATGCAATATGACTTCAAAGGGTCTGCATTTGCTCACCAAACCTCACCAATCCTATCACTGCTGCGTTTATGCCGCTGTACACACGCTTGGTTCTCTTTCGGAGACATATAAATCCATAGGTTTTAAGATTCTTACTAGTCAGGTATATTCTTAGGCGTTTAATATGGGGTGTTGAGTCCACTTCGTTGAGCAAGCAGTAGCTCTTGTCTATTACATATTTGGCTTATGGAAAGGTATCTGTGCTAATTTCAATCTCTGGTTTTCTGCAGCACCCCAACTCACCTTTCCCCTTAAGCAAGCATAAGTTGGTTTTCTACATTTGAGACCCTATTCTGTTTTGTAATTCAGTTCCTGTGTAGGCAAGTTTACATTCCGTGTATTAGTGATATCTTATGATGTTTCTTTTTCTGTGTGACTTATTTCACTTAGAATCATCGTACCTGAATCCACTCATTATGCTGCTACTGTCCTGATGACATAGATTTCATTGTTGAGTGATATTGCATTGTACGTAAGTACCACAACTTCTTTATCCATTTTTCGCTTTCTGCGATATTGAACTTGTACCGTAAACGAGGTTCTTGTAAACAGAGCCGTTCCAAACTTTGGGGTGGCTGTGTCTTTTTGATTTTAATTTCCCTAATCTATAGGACCATAAGTGGAAGTGCCCTAGGCTCTGTTGCTTTGTTTTTTAGATGTTTCAGGAAACACCATACACTTCTCCAGAGTGCCTGTTGGCAATTTACATCCCGCCCATCAGTCTAACTAGGCTCCCAGTTCTCCATGGCCTGTCCTGCCTTTCTGGATTTTACACATTTTTCAGATGGCCCTTTTGACCGGGGGGCAGTGAGACTTCATTGTAGTGCAGATTTCCTTTGCAAGCTTGCTTGGTTGGCCAAAAAGGGCGTATGCGTTTTTTCCTGAATATATTCAGGAAAAAACGCATACGTCCTTTTTGGCCAAGTGCATCATTGTGGACGTTCTGCCTCTTTTCCTATGCTTTACATGCAATTCCAGTCTACCTCCTGAAATCGGTTTCCTGCAATTCTGCCCCACTTTCAAGTCCTCTTGGCAGCCTTACTTCAATATATTTTTGGACGATAGCTGTCATTTATAACTCTGCAGGTTTGTGAATTACAGTGCCACTGAGCTCCTTTCTTCAACTCGCTTTCTTGTGAGCTGGCCGCAACACCGCAGGATTGCTTCAGGCCCTAGTGTCGTTCCGGCACGGCAGGCTGAGCCTTTGGTTAATTCCTCTTCCTGGTGGGAAATGAGAGTTAAATTTGCCCGTCCAGACACCTCCAGCTAGTCTCTCATTTGTGCTCCCTATTCCTGTTCATCTTCAGCAGAATTTGCAAATTGGGCCAAATAGGAGGTTAAAGGCACTGACTCTCCAAGTGGGGAGAGTGTTAGTAAAGTGTCTGGAATGTTGCACCCGAGTACCAGGGGACAAAATCTGAGACACATTTGAACACGTTTCCCGATCACACGGTGGATCATACTCTGGGTTCCACATGCATGTTTTAGCTGAAGGAAGAATCCCTTAAACCTGGAGAGTTGAGAACCATGGAATGGGTACCATGCAATATGACTTCCAAGGGTCTGCATTTGCTCACCGAACCTCACCAATCCTATCACAGCTGCGTTTATGCCGCTGTACACACGCTTGTTTCTCTTTCGGAGACATATAAATCCATAGGTTTTAAGATTCTTACTAGTCAGGTATATTCTTAGGCGTTTAATATGGGGTGTTGAGTCCACTTCGTTGAGCAAGCAGTAGCTCTTGTCTATTACATATTTGGCTTATGGAAAGGTATCTGTGCTAATTTCAATCTCTGGTTTTCTGCAGCACCCCAACTCACCTTTCCCCTTAAGAAAGCATAAGTTGGTTTTCTACATTTGAGACCCTATTCTGTTTGTAATTCAGTTCCTGTGTAGCCAAGTTTACAATCCGTGTATTAGTGATATCTTATGATGTTTCTTTTTCTGTGTGACTTATTTCACTTAGAATCATCGTACCTGAATCCACTCATTATGCTGCTACTGGCCTGATGACATAGATTTCATTGCTGAGTGATATTGCATTGTACGTAAGTACCACAACTTCTTTATCCATTTTTCGCTTTCTGCGATATTGAACTTGAACCGTAAACGAGGTTCTTGTAAACAGAGCCGTTCCAAACTTTGGGGTGGCTGTGTCTTTTTGATTTTAATTTCCCTAATCTATAGGAACAAACATGGAAGTGCCCTAGGCTCTGTTGCTTTGTTTTTCAGATGTTTCAGGAAACACCATACACTTCTTCAGAGTGGCTGTTGGCAATTTACATCCTGCCCATCAGCCTAAGTAGGCTCCCAGTTCTCCATGGTCTGTCCTGCCTTTCTGGATTTTACACTTTTTTCAGATGGCCCTTTTGACCGGGGGGCAGTGAGACTTCATTGTAGTGCAGATTTCCTTTGTAAGCTTGCTTGGTTGGCCAAAAAGGGCGTATGCGTTTTTTCCTGAATATATTCAGGAAAAAAAAATACGCCCTTTTTGGCCAAGTGCATCATTGTGGACGTTCTGCCTCTTTTCCTATGCTTTACATGCATTTCCTGTCTACCTCCTGAAATCGGTTTCCTGCAATTCTGCCCCGCTTTCAAGTCCTCTTGGCAGCCTTACTTCAATATATTTTTGGACGATAGCTGTCATTTATAACTCTGAAGGTTTGTGAATTACAGTGCCCCTGAGCTCCTTTCTTCAACTCGCTTTCTTGTGAGCTGGCCGCAACACTGCAGGATTGCTTCATGCCCTAGTGTGGTTCCGGCACGGCAGGCTGAGCCTTTGGTTAATTCTTCTTCCCGGTGGGAAATGAGAGTAAAATTTGCCCGTCCAGACACCTCCAGCTAGTCTCTCATTGGTTCTCCCTATTCCTGTTCATTTTCCGAAGAAATTGCAAACTGGGCCAAACAGGAGGTTAAAGGCACTGACTCTCCAAGTGGGGAGAGTGTTAGTAAAGCATCTGGAATGTTGCACCCGAGTACCAGGGGACGAAAACTGAGACACATTTGAACACGTTTCCCGATCACACGGTGGATCATACTCTGGGTTCCACATGCATGTTTTAGCTGAAGGAAGAATCCCTTAAACCTGGAGAGTTGAGAACCATGGAATGGGTACCATGCAATATGACTTCAAAGGGTCTGCATTTGCTCACCGAACCTCACCAATCCTATCACTGCTGCGTTTATGCCGCTGTACACACGCTTGATTCTCTTTCGTAGACATATCAATCCATAGGTTTTAAGATTCTTACTAGTCAGGTATATTTTTAGGCGTTTAATATGGGGTGTTGAGTCCACTTCGTTGAGCAAGCAGTAGCTCTTGTCTATTACATATTTGGCTTATGGAAAGGTATCTGTGCTAATTTCAATCTCTGGTTTTATGCAGCACCCCAACTCACCTTTCCCCTTAAGCAAGCATAAGTTGGTTTTCTACATTTGAGACCCTATTCTGTTTTGTAATTCAGTTCCTGTGTAGGCAAGTTTACATTCCGTGTATTAGTGATATCTTATGATGTTTCTTTTTCTGTGTGACTTATTTCACTTAGAATCATCGTGCCTGAATCCACTCATTATGCTGCTACTGGCCTGATGACATAGATTTCATTGCTGAGTGATATTGCATTGTACGTAAGTACCACAACTTCTTTATCCATTTTTTGCTTTCTGCGATATTGAACTTGTACCGTAAACGAGGTTCTTGTAAACAGAGCCGTTCCAAACTTTGGGGTGGCTGTGTCTTTTTGATTTTAATTTCCCTAATCTATAGGACCATAAGTGGAAGTGCCCTAGGCTCTGTTGCTTTGTTTTTTAGATGTTTCAGGAAACACCATACACTTCTCCAGAGTGGCTGTTGGCAATTTACATCCCGCCCATCAGCATAAGAAGGCTCCCAGTCCTCCATGGCCTGTCCTGCCTTTCTGGATTTTGCACTTTTTTCAGATGGCCCTTTTGACCGGGGGGCAGTGAGACTTCATTGTAGTGCAGATTTCCTTTGCAAGCTTGCTTGGTTGGCCAAAAAGGGCGTATGCGTTTTTTCCTGAATATATTCAGGAAAAAACGCATACGTCCTTTTTGGCCAAGTGCATCACTGTGGACGTTCTGCCTATTTTCCTATGCTTTACATGCAATTCCAGTCTACCTCCTGAAATCGGTTTCCTGCAATTCTGCCCCACTTTCAAGTCCTCTTGGCAGCCTTACTTCAATATATTTTTGGATGATAGCTGTCATGTATAACTCTGCAGGTTTGTGAATTACAGTGCCCCTGAGCTCCTTTCTTCAACTCGCTTTCTTGTGAGCTGGCCGCAACACCGCAGGATTGCTTCAGGCCCTAGTGTGGTTCTGGCATGGCTCGCTGAGCCTTTGGTTAATTCCTCTTCCTGGTGGGAAATGAGAGTAAAATTTGCCCGTCCAGACACCTCCAGCTAGTCTCTCATTGGGTCTCCCTATTCCTGTTCATTTTCTGCAGAAATTGCAAACTGGGCCAAACAGGAGGTTAAAGGCACTGACTCTCCAAGTGGGGAGAGTGTTAGTAAAGCATCTGGAATGTTGCACCCGAGTACCAGGGGACGAAAACTGAGACACATTTGAACACGTTTCCCGATCACACGGTGGATCATACTCTGGGTTCCACATGCATGTTTTAGCTGAAGGAAGAATCCCTTAAACCTGGAGAGTTGAGAATCATGGAATGGGTACCATGCAATATAACTTCAAAGGGTCTGCTTTTGCTCACCGAACCTCACCAATCCTATCACTGCTGCGTTTATGTCGCTGTACACACGCTTGATTCTCTTTCGTAGACATATCAATCCATAGGTTTTAAGATTCTTACTAGTCAGGTATATTCTTAGGCGTTTAATATGGGGTGTTGAGTCCACTTCGTTGAGCAAGCAGTAGCTCTTGTCTATTACATATTTGGCTTATGGAAAGGTATCTGTGCTAATTTCAATCTCTGGTTTTATGCAGCACCCCAACTCACCTTTCCCCTTAAGCAAGCATAAGTTGGTTTTCTACATTTGAGACCCTATTCTGTTTTGTAATTCAGTTCCTGTGTAGGCAAGTTTAAATTCCGTGTATTAGTGATATCTTATGATGTTTCTTTTTCTGTGTGACTTATTTCACTTAGAATCATCGTACCTGAATCCACTCATTATGCTGCTACTGGCCTGATGACATAGATTTCATTGCTGAGTGATATTGCATTGTACGTAAGTACCACAACTTCTTTATCCATTTTTCGCTTTCTGCGATATTGAACTTGTACCGTAACCGAGGTTCCTGTAAACAGAGCCGTCCCAAATTTTGGGGTGGCTGTGTCTTTTTGATTTTAATTTCCCTAAGCTATAGGACCATAAGTGGAAGTGCCCTAGGCTCTGTTGCTTTGTTTTTTAGATGTTTCAGGAAACACCATACACTTCTGCAGAGTGGCTGTTGGCAATTTACATCCCGCCCATCAGCCTAACTAGGCTCCCAGTTCTCCATGGCCTGTCCTGCCTTTCTGGGTTTTACACTTTTTTCAGATGGCCCTTCTGACCAGGGGGCAGTGAGACTTCATTGTAGTGCAGATTTGCTTTGCAAGCTTGCTTGGTTGGCCAAAAAGGGCGTATGCGTTTTTTCCTGAATATATTCAGGAAAAAACGCATACGCCCTTTTTGGCCAAGTGCATCATTGTGGACGTTCTGCCTCTTTTCCTATGCTTTACATGCAATTCCAGTCTACCTCCTGAAATCGGTTTCCTGCAATTCTGCCCCGCTTTCAAGTCCTCTTGGCAGCCTTACTTCAATATATTTTTGGACGATAGCTGTCATTTATAACTCTGCAGGTTTGTGAATTACAGTGCCCCTGAGCTCCTTTCTTCAACTCGCTTTCTTGTGAGCTGGCCGCAACACTGCAGGATTGCTTCAGGCCCTAGTGTGGTACTGGCATGGCACGCTGAGCCTTTGGTTAATTCCTCTTCCTGGTGGGAAATGAGAGTTAAATTTGCCCGTCCAGACACCTCCAGCTAGTCTCTCATTGGTTCTCCCTATTCCTGTTCATTTTCTGCAGAAATTGCAAACTGGGCCAAACAGGAGGTTAAAGGCACTGACTCTCCAAGTGGGGAGAGTGTTAGTAAAGCGTCTGGAATGTTGCACCCGAGTACCAGGGGACGAAAACTGAGACACATTTGAACACGTTTCCCGATCACACGTTGGATCATACTCTGGGTTCCACATGCATGTTTTAGCTGAAGGAAGAATCCCTTAAACCTGGAGAGTTGAGAACCGTGGAATGGGTACCATGCAATATGACTTCAAAGGGTCTTCATTTGCTCACCGAACCTCACCAATCCTTTCACTGCTGCGTTTATGCCACTGTACACACGCTTGATTCTCTTTCGGAGACATATAAATCCATAGGTTTTAAGATTCTTACTAGTCAGGTATATTCTTAGGCGTTTAATATGGGGTGTTGAGTCCACTTCGTTGAGCAAGGAGTAGCTCTTGTCTATTACATATTTGGCTTATGGAAAGGTATCTGTGTTAATTTCAATCTCTGGTTTTATGCAGCACCCCAACTCACCTTTCCCCTTAAGCAAGCATAAGTTGGTTTTCTACATTTGAGACCCTATTCTGTTTTGTAATTCAGTTCCTGTGTAGCCAAGTTTACATTCCGTGTATTAGTGATATCTTATGATGTTTCTTTTTCTGTGTGACTTATTTCACTTAGAATCATCGTACCTGAATCCACTCATTATGCTGCTACTGGCCTGATGACATACATTTCATTGCTGAGTGATATTGCATTGTACGTAAGTACCACAACTTCTTTATCCATTTTTCGCTTTCTGCGATATTGAACTTGTACCATAAAAGAGCTTCTTGTAAACAGAGCCGTCCCAAACTTTGGGGTGGCTGTTTCTTTTTGATTTTAATTTCCCTAAGCTATAGGACCATAAGTGGAAGTGCCCTAGGCTCTGTTGCTTTGTTTTTTAGATGTTTCAGGAAACACCATACACTTCTCCAGAGTGGCTGTTGGCAATTTACATCCCGCCCATCAGCCTAACTAGGCTCCCAGTTCTCCATGGCCTGTCCTGCCTTTCTGGGTTTTACACTTTTTTCAGATGGCCCTTCTGACCGGGGGGCAGTGAGACTTCATTGTAGTGCAGATTTCCTTTGCAAGCTTGCTTGGTTGGCCAAAAAGGGCGTATGCGTTTTTTCCTGAATATATTCAGGAAAAAAAAATACGCCCTTTTTGGCCAAGTGCATCATTGTGGACGTTCTGCCTCTTTTCCTATGCTTTACATGCAATTCCAGTCTACCTCCTGAAATCGGTTTCCTGCAATTCTGCCCCGCTTTCAAGTCCTCTTGGCAGCCTTACTTCAATATATTTTTGGACGATAGCTGTCATTTATAACTCTGCAGGTTTGTGAATTACAGTGCCCCTGAGCTCCTTTCTTCAACTCGCTTTCTTGTGAGCTGGCCGCAACACTGCAGGATTGCTTCAGGCCCTAGTGTGGTACTGGCATGGCACGCTGAGCCTTTGGTTAATTCCTCTTCCTGGTGGGAAATGAGAGTTAAATTTGCCCGTCCAGACACCTCCAGCTAGTCTCTCATTGGTTCTCCCTATTCCTGTTCATTTTCTGCAGAAATTGCAAACTGGGCCAAACAGGAGGTTAAAGGCACTGACTCTCCAAGTGGGGAGAGTGTTAGTAAAGCGTCTGGAATGTTGCACCCGAGTACCAGGGGACGAAAACTGAGACACATTTGAACACGTTTCCCGATCACACGGAGGATCATACTCTGGGTTCCACATGCATGTTTTAGCTGAAGGAAGAATCCCTTAAACCTGGAGAGTTGAGAACCGTGGAATGGGTACCATGCAATATGACTTCAAAGGGTCTTCATTTGCTCACCGAACCTCACCAATCCTTTCACTGCTGCGTTTATGCCGCTGTACACACGCTTGATTCTCTTTCGGAGACATATAAATCCATAGGTTTTAAGATTCTTACTAGTCAGGTATATTCTTAGGCGTTTAATATGGGGTGTTGAGTCCACTTCGTTGAGCAAGCTGTAGCTCTTGTCTATTACATATTTGTCTTATGGAAAGTTATCTGTGCTAATTTCAATCTCTGGTTTTATGCAGCACCCCAACTCACCTTTCCCCTTACGCAAGCATAAGTTGGTTTTCTACATTTGAGACCCTATTCTGTTTTGTAATTCAGTTCCTGTGTAGCCAAGTTTACATTCCGTGTATTAGTGATATCTTATGATGTTTCTTTTTCTGTGTGACATATTTCACTTAGAATCATCGTACCTGAATCCACTCATTATGCTGCTATGGGCCTGATGACATAGATTTCATTGCTGAGTGATATTGCATTGTACGTTAGTACCACAACTTCTTTATCCATTTTTCGCTTTTTGTGATATTGAACTTGTACCGTAAACGAGGTTCTTGTAAACAGAGCCGTCCCAAACTTTGGGGTGGCTGTGTCTTTTTGATTTTAATTTCCCTAAGCTATAGGACCATAAGTGGAAGTGCCCTAGGCTCTGTTGCTTTGTTTTTTAGATGTTTCAGGAAACACCATACACTTCTGCAGAGTGGCTGTTGGCAATTTACATCCCGCCCATCAGCATAACAAGGCTCCCAGTTCTCCATGGACTGTCCTGCCTTTCTGGATTTTACACTTTTTTCAGATGGCCCTTTTGACCGGGGGGCAGTGAGACTTCATTGTAGTGCAGATTTCCTTTGCAAGCTTGCTTGGTTGGCCAAAAAGTTCGTATGCGTTTTTTCCTGAATATATTCAGGAAAAAACGCATACGCCCTTTTTGGCCAAGTGCATCATTGTGGACGTTCTGCCTCTTTTCCTATGCTTTACATGCAATTCCAGTCTACCTCCTGAAATCGGTTTCCTGCAATTCTGCCCCGCTTTCAAGTCCCCTTCGCAGCCTTACTTCAATATATTTTTGGACGATAGCTGTCATGTATAACTCTGCAGGTTTGTGAATTACAGGGTCCCTGAGCTCCTTTCTTCAACTCGATTTCTTGTGAGCTGGCCGCAACACCGCAGGATTGCTTCAGGCCCTAGTGTGGTTCCGGCATGGCTCGCTGAGCCTTTGGTTAATTCCTCTTCCTGGTGGGAAATGAGAGTTAAATTTACCCGTCCAGACACCTCCAGCTAGTCTCTCATTGGTTCTCCCTATTCCTGTTCATTTTCCGCAGAAATTGCAAACTGGGCCAAACAGGAGGTTAAAGGCACTGACTCTCCAAGTGGGGAGAGTGTTAGTAAAGCGTCTGGAATGTTGCACCCGAGTACCATGGGACGAAAACTGAGACACATTTGAACACGTTTCCCGATCACACGGTGGATCATACTCTGGGTTCCACATGCATGTTTTAGCTGAAGGAAGAATCCCTTAAACATGGAGAGTTGAGAACCATGGAATGGGTACCATGCAATATGACTTCAAAGGGTCTGCATTTGCTCACCGAACCTCACCAATCCTATCACTGCTGCGTTTATGCCGCTGTACACACGCTTGGTTCTCTTTCGGAGACATATAAATCAATAGGTTTTAAGATTCTTACTAGTCAGGTATATCCTTAGGCGTTTAATATGGGGTGTTGAGTCCACTTCGTTGAGCAAGCAGTAGCTCTTGTCTATTACATATTTGGCTTATGGAAAGGTATCTGTGCTAATTTCAATCTCTGGTTTTATGCAGCACCCCAACTCACCTTTCCCCTTAAGCAAGCATAAGTTGGTTTTCTACATTTGAGACCCTATTCTGTTTTGTAATTCAGTTCCTGTGTAGCCAAGTTTACATTCCGTGTATTAGTGATATCTTATGATGTTTCTTTTTCTGTGTGACATATTTCACTTAGAATCATCGTACCTGAATCCACTCATTATGCTGCTATGGGCCTGATGACATAGATTTAATTGCTGAGTGATATTGCATTGTACGTTAGTACCACAACTTCTTTATCCATTTTTCGCTTTCTGTGATATTGAACTTGTACCGTAAATGAGGTTCCTGTAAACAGAGCCGTCCCAAATTTTGGGGTGGCTGTGTCTTTTTGATTTTAATTTCCCTAAGCTATAGGACCATAAGTGGAAGTGCCCTAGGCTCTGTTGCTTTGTTTTTTAGATGTTTCAGGAAACACCATACACTTCTGCAGAGTGGCTGTTGGCAATTGACATCCTGCCCATCAGCCTAACTAGGCTCCCAGTTCTCCATGGCCTGTCCTGCCTTTCTGGGTTTTACACTTTTTTCAGATGGCCCTTCTGACCGGGGGGCAGTGAGACTTCATTGTAGTGCAGATTTCCTTTGCAAGCTTGCTTGGTTGGCCAAAAAGGGCGTATGCGTTTTTTCCTGAATATATTCAGGAAAAAACGCATACGCCCTTTTTGGCCAAGTGCATCATTGTGGACGTTCTGCCTCTTTTCCTATGCTTTACATGCAATTCCAGTCTACCTCCTGAAATCGGTTTCCTGCAATTCTGCCCCGCTTTCAAGTCCTCTTGGCAGCCTTACTTCAATATATTTTTGGACGATAGCTGTCATTTATAACTCTGCAGGTTTGTGAATTACAGTGCCCCTGAGCTCCTTTCTTCAACTCGCTTTCTTGTGAGCTGGCCGCAACACCGCAGGATTGCTTCAGGCCCTAGTGTGGTACTGGCATGGCACGCTGAGCCTTTGGTTAATTCCTCTTCCTGGTGGGAAATGAGAGTTAAATTTGCCCGTCCAGACACCTCCAGCTAGTCTCTCATTAGTTCTCCCTATTCCTGTTCATTTTCTGCAGAAATTGCAAACTGGGCCAAACAGGAGGTTAAAGGCACTGACTCTCCAAGTGGGGAGAGTGTTAGTAAAGCGTCTGGAATGTTGCACCCGAGTACCAGGGGACGAAAACTGAGGCACATTTGAACACGTTTCCCGATCACACGTTGGATCATACTCTGGGTTCCACATGCATGTTTTAGCTGAAGGAAGAATCCCTTAAACCTGGAGAGTTGAGAACCGTGGAATGGGTACCATGCAATATGACTTCAAAGGGTCTTCATTTGCTCACCGAACCTCACCAATCCTTTCACTGCTGCGTTTATGCCACTGTACACACGCTTGATTCTCTTTCAGAGACATATAAATCCATAGGTTTTAAGATTCTTACTAGTCAGGTATATTCTTAGGCGTTTAATATGGGGTGTTGAGTCCACTTCGTTGAGCAAGGAGTAGCTCTTGTCTATTACATATTTGGCTTATGGAAAGGTATCTGTGCTAATTTCAATCTCTGGTTTTATGCAGCACCCCAACTCACCTTTCCCCTTAAGCAAGCATAAGTTGGTTTTCTACATTTGAGACCCTATTCTGTTTTGTAATTCAGTTCCTGTGTAGCCAAGTTTACATTCCGTGTATTAGTGATATCTTATGATGTTTCTTTTTCTGTGTGACTTATTTCACTTAGAATCATCGTACCTGAATCCACTCATTATGCTGCTATTGGCCTGATGACATACATTTCATTGCTGAGTGATATTGCATTGTACGTAAGTACCACAACTTCTTTATCCATTTTTCGCTTTCTGCGATATTGAACTTGTACCGTAAACGAGGTTCTTGTAAACAGAGCCGTCCCAAACTTTGGGGTGGCTGTTTCTTTTTGATTTTAATTTCCCTAAGCTATAGGACCATAAGTGGAAGTGCCCTAGGCTCTGTTGCTTTGTTTTTTAGATGTTTCAGGAAACACCATACACTTCTCCAGAGTGGCTGTTGGCAATTTACATCCCGCCCATCAGCATAACAAGGCTCCCAGTTCTCCATGGACTGTCCTGCCTTTCTGGATTTTACACTTTTTTCAGATGGCCCTTTTGACCGGGGGGCAGTGAGACTTCATTGTAGTGCAGATTTCCTTTGCAAGCTTGCTTGGTTGGCCAAAAAGGGCATATGCGTTTTTTCCTGAATATATTCAGGAAAAAACACATACGCCCTTTTTGGCCAAGTGCATCATTGTGGACGTTCTGCCTCTATTCCTATGCTTTACATGCAATTCCAGTCTACCTCCTGAAATCGGTTTCCTGCAATTCTGCCCCGCTTTCAAGTCCCCTTCGCAGCCTTACTTCAATATATTTTTGGACGATAGCTGTCATGTATAACTCTGCAGGTTTGTGAATTACAGGGTCCCTGAGCTCCTTTCTTCAACTCGATTTCTTGTGAGCTGGCCGCAACACCGCAGGATTGCTTCAGGCCCTAGTGTGGTTCCGGCATGGCTCGCTGAGCCTTTGGTTAATTCCTCTTCTTGGTGGGAAATGAGAGTTAAATTTACCCGTCCAGACACCTCCAGTTAGTCTCTCATTGGTTCTCCCTATTCCTGTTCATTTTCCGCAGAAATTGCAAACTGGGCCAAACAGGAGGTTAAAGGCACTGACTCTCCAAGTGGGGAGAGTGTTAGTAAAGCGTCTGGAATGTTGCACCCGAGTACCATGAGACGAAAACTGAGACACATTTGAACACGTTTCCCGATCACACGGTGGATCATACTCTGGGTTCCACATGCATGTTTTAGCTGAAGGAAGAATCCCTTAAACATGGAGAGTTGAGAACCATGGAATGGGTACCATGCAATATGACTTCAAAAGGTCTGCATTTGCTCACCGAACCTCACCAATCCTATCACTGCTGCGTTTATGCCGCTGTACACACACTTGATTCTCTTTCGGAGACATATAAATCAATAGGTTTTAAGATTCTTACTAGTCAGGTATATCCTTAGGCGTTTAATATGGGGTGTTGAGTCCACTTCGTTGAGCAAGCAGTAGCTCTTGTCTATTACATATTTGGCTTATGGAAAGGTATCTGTGCTAATTTCAATCTCTGGTTTTATGCAGCACCCCAACTCACCTTTCCCCTTAAGCAAGCATAAGTTGGTTTTCTACATTTGAGACCCTATTCTGTTTTGTAATTCAGTTCCTGTGTAGCCAAGTTTACATTCCGTGTATTAGTGATATCTTATGATGTTTCTTTTTCTGTGTGACATATTTCACTTAGAATCATCGTACCTGAATCCACTCATTATGCTGCTATGGGCCTGATGACATAGATTTCATTGCTGAGTGATATTGCATTGTACGTTAGTACCACAACTTCTTTATCCATTTTTCGCTTTCTGTGATATTGAACTTGTACCGTAAACGAGGTTCTTGTAAACAGAGCTGTCCCAAACTTTGGGGTGGCTGTGTCTTTTTGATTTTAATTTCCCTAAGCTATAGGACCATAAGTGGAAGTGCCCTAGGCTCTGTTGCTTTGTTTTTTAGATGTTTCAGGAAACACCATACACTTCTGCAGAGTGGCTGTTGGCAATTTACATCCCGCCCATCAGCATAACAAGGCTCCCAGTTCTCCATGGACTGTCCTGCCTTTCTGGATTTTACACTTTTTTCAGATGGCCCTTTTGACCGGGGGGCAGTGAGACTTCATTGTAGTGCAGATTTAATTTGCAAGCTTGCTTGGTTGGCCAAAAAGTTCGTATGCGTTTTTTCCTGAATATATTCAGGAAAAAACGCATAAGCCCTTTTTGGCCAAGTGCATCATTGTGGACGTTCTGCCTCTTTTCCTATGCTTTACATGCAATTCCAGTCTACCTCCTGAAATCGGTTTCCTGCAATTCTGCCCCGCTTTCAAGTCCTCTTGGCAGCCTTACTTCAATATATTTTTGGATGATAGCTGTCATGTATAACTCTGCAGGTTTGTGAATTACAGGGCCCCTGAGCTCCTTTCTTCAACTCTCTTTCTTGTGAGCTGGCCGCAACACCGCAGGATTGCTTCAGGCCCTAGTGTGGTTCCGGCATGGCTCGCTGAGCCTTTGGTTAATTCCTCTTCCTGGTGGGAAATGAGAGTTAAATTTGCCCGTCCAGACACCTCCAGCTAGTCTCTCATTGGTTCTCCCTATTCCAGTTCATTTTCTGCAGAAATTGCAAACTGGGCCAAACAGGAGGTTAAAGGCACTGACTCTCCAAGTGGGGAGAGTGTTAGTAAAGCGTCTGGAATGTTGCACCCGAGTACCAGGGGACGAAAACTGAGACACATTTGAACATGTTTCCTGATCACACGGTGGATCATATTCTGGGTTCCACATGCATGTTTTAGCTGAAGGAAGAATCCCTTAAACCTGGAGAGTTGAGAACCATGTAATGGGTACCATGCAATATGACTTCAAAGGGTCTGCATTTGCTCACCGAACCTCACCAATCCTATCACTGCTGCGTTTATGCCGCTGTACACATGCTTGATTCTCTTTCGGAGACATATAAATCCATAGGTTTTAAGATTCTTACTAGTCAGGTATATTCTTAGGCGTTTAATAAGGGGTGTTGAGTCCACTTCGTTGAGCAAGGAGTAGCTCTTGTCTATTACATATTTGTATTATGGAAAGGTATCTGTGCTAATTTCAATCTCTGGTTTTATGCAGCACCCCAACTCACCTTTCCCCTTAAGCAAGCATAAGTTGGTTTTCTACATTTGAGACCCTATTCTGTTTTGTAATTCAGTTCCTGTGTTGCCAAGTTTACATTCCGTGTATTAGTGATATCTTATGATGTTTCTTTTTCTGTGTGACATATTTCACTTACAGTCGTCGTACCTGAATCCACTCATTATGCTGCTATGGGCCTGATGACATAGATTTCATTGCTGAGTGATATTGCATTGTACGTTAGTACCACAACTTCTTTATCCATTTTTCGCTTTCTGTGATATTGAACTTGTACCGTAAATGAGGTTCTTGTAAACAGAGCCGTCCCAAATTTTGGGGTGGCTGTGTCTTTTTGATTTTAATTTCCCTAAGCTATAGGACCATAAGTGGAAGTGCCCTAGGCTCTGTTGCTTTGTTTTTTAGATGATTCAGGAAACACCATACACTTCTGCAGAGTGGCTGTTGGCAATTTACATCCCGCCCATCAGCCTAACTAGGCTCCCAGTTCTCCATGGCCTGTCCTGCCTTTCTGGGTTTTACACTTTTTTCAGATGGCCCTTCTGACCGGGGGGCAGTGAGACTTCATTGTAGTGCACATTTCCTTTGCAAGCTTGCTTGGTTGGCCAAAAAGTTCCTATGCGTTTTTTCCTGAATATATTCAGGAAAAAACGCATACACCGTTTTTGGCCAAGTGCATCATTGTGGACGTTCTGCCTCTTTTCCTATGCTTTACATGCAATTCCAGTCTACCTCCTGAAATCGGTTTCCTGCAATTCTGCCCCGCATTCAAGTCCTCTTGGCAGCCTTACTTCAAAATATTTTTGGATGATAGCTGTCATTTATAACTCTGCAGGTTTGTGAATTACAGTGCCCCTGAGCTCCTTTCTTCAACTCACTTTCTTGTGAGCTGGCCGAAACACTGCAGGATTGCTTCAGGCCCTAGTGTGGTAATGGCATGGCACACTGAGCTTTTGGTTAATTCCTCTTCCTGGTGGGAAATGAGAGTTAAATTTGCCCGTCCAGACACCTCCAGCTAGTCTCTCATTGGTTCTCCCTATTCCTGTTCATTTTCTGCAGAAATTGCAAACTGGACCAAACAGGAGGTTAAAGGCACTGACTCTCCAAGTGGGGAGAGTGTTAGTAAAGCGTCTGGAATGTTGCACCCGAGTAGCAGGGGACGAAAACTGAGACACATTTGAACACGTTTCCCGATCACACGTTGGATCATACTCTGGGTTCCACATGCATGTTTTAGCTGAAGGAAGAATCCCTTAAACCTGGAGAGTTGAGAACCGTGGAATGGGTACCATGCAATATGACTTCAAAGGGTCTTCATTTGCTCACCGAACCTCACCAATCCTTTCACTGCTGCGTTTATGCCACTGTACACACGCTTGATTCTCTTTCGGAGACATATAAATCCATAGGTTTTAAGATTCTTACTAGTCAGGTATATTTTTAGGCGTTTAATATGGGGTGTTGAGTCCACTTCGTTGAGCAAGGAGTAGCTCTTGTCTATTACATATTTGGCTTATGGAAAGGTATCTGTGTTAATTTTAATCTCTGGTTTTATGCAGCACCCCAACTCACCTTTCCCCTTAAGCAAGCATAAGTTGGTTTTCTACATTTGAGACCCTATTCTGTTTTGTAATTCAGTTCCTGTGTAGCCAAGTTTACATTCCGTGTATTAGTGATATCTTATGATGTTTCTTTTTCTGTGTGACATATTTCACTTAGAATCGTCGTACCTGAATCGACTCATTATGCTGCTATGGGCCTGATGACATAGATTTCATTGCTGAGTGATATTGCATTGTACGTTAGTACCACAACTTCTTTATCCATTTTTTGCTTTCTGTGATATTGAACTTGTACCGTAAACGAGGTTCTTGTAAACAGAGCTGTCCCAAACTTTGGGGTGGCTGTGTCTTTTTGATTTTAATTTCCCTAAGCTATAGGACCATAAGTGGAAGTGCCCTAGGCTCTGTTGCTTTGTTTTTTAGATGTTTCAGGAAACACCATACACTTCTGCAGAGTGGCTGTTGGCAATTTACATCCCGCCCATCAGCATAACAAGGCTCCCAGTTCTCCATGGACTGTCCTGCCTTTCTGGATTTTACACTTTTTTCAGATGGCCCTTTTGACCGGGGGGCAGTGAGACTTCATTGTAGTGCAGATTTAATTTGCAAGCTTGCTTGGTTGGCCAAAAAGTTCGTATGCGTTTTTTCCTGAATATATTCAGGAAAAAACGCATACGCCCTTTTTGGCCAAGTGCATCATTGTGGACGTTCTGCCTCTTTTCCTATGCTTTACATGCAATTCCAGTCTACCTCCTGAAATCGGTTTCCTGCAATTCTGCCCCGCTTTCAAGTCCTCTTGGCAGCCTTACTTCAATATATTTTTGGATGATAGCTGTCATGTATAACTCTGCAGGTTTGTGAATTACAGGGCCCCTGAGCTCCTTTCTTCAACTCGCTTTCTTGTGAGCTGGCCGCAACACCGCAGGATTGCTTCAGGCCCTAGTGTGGTACTGGTATGGCACGCTGAGCCTTTGGTTAATTCCTCTTCCTGGTGGGAAATGAGAGTTAAATTTGCCCGTCCAGACACCTCCAGCTAGTCTCTCATTGGTTCTCCCTATTCCAGTTCATTTTCTGCAGAAATTGCAAACTGGGCCAAACAGGAGGTTAAAGGCACTGACTCTCCAAGTGGGGAGAGTGTTAGTAAAGCGTCTGGAATGTTGCACCCGAGTACCAGGGGACGAAAACTGAGACACATTTGAACATGTTTCCCGATCACACGGTGGATCATACTCTGGGTTCCACATGCATGTTTTAGCTGAAGGAAGAATCCCTTAAACCTGGAGAGTTGAGAACCATGGAATGGGTACCATGCAATATGACTTCAAAGGGTCTGCATTTGCTCACCGAACCTCACCAATCCTATCACTGCTGCGTTTATGCCGCTGTACACACACTTGATTCTCTTTCGGAGACATATAAATCCATAGGTTTTAAGATTCTTACTAGTCAGGTATATTCTTAGGCGTTTAATATGGGGTGTTGAGTCCACTTCATTGAGCAAGCAGTAGCTCTTGTCTATTACGTATTTGTATTATGGAAAGGTATCTGTGTTAATTTCAATCTCTGGTTTTCTGCAGCACCCCAACTCACCTTTCCCCTTAAGCAAGCATAAGTTGGTTTTCTACATTTGAGACCCTATTCTGTTTTGTAATTCAGTTCCTGTGTAGCCAAGTTTACATTCCGTGTATTAGTGATACCTTATGATGTTTCTTTTTCTGTGTGACATATTTCACTTACAATCATCATACCTGAATCCACTCATTATGCTGCTATGGGCCTGATGACATAGATTTCATTGCTGAGTGATATTGCATTGTACGTTAGTACCACAACTTCTTTATCCATTTTTCGCTTTCTGTGATATTGAACTTGTACCTAAACGAGGTTCTTGTAAACAGAGCCGTCCCAAACTTTGGGGTGGCTGTGTCTTTTTGATTTTAATTTCCCTAAGCTATAGGACCATAAGTGGAAGTGCCCTAGGCTCTGTTGCTTTGTTTTTTAGATGTTTCAGGAAACACCATACACTTCTGCAGAGTGGCTGTTGGCAATTTACATCCCGCCCATCAGCATAACAAGGCTCCCAGTTCTCCATGGACTGTCCTGCCTTTCTGGATTTTACACTTTTTTCAGATGGCCCTTTTGACCGGGGGGCAGTGAGACTTCATTGTAGTGCAGATTTCCTTTGCAAGCTTGCTTGGTTGGCCAAAAAGGGCGTATGCGTTTTTTCCTGAATATATTCAGGAAAAAACGCATACGCCCTTTTTGGCCAAGTGCATCATTGTGGACGTTCTGCCTCTTTTCCTATGCTTTACATGCAATTCCAGTCTACCTCCTGAAATCGGTTTCCTGCAATTCTGCCCCGCTTTCACGTCCTCTTGGCAGCCTTACTTCAATATATTTTTGGATGATAGCTGTCATGTACAACTCTGCAGGTTTGTGAATTACAGGGCCCCTGAGCTCCTTTCTTCAACTCGCTTTCTTGTGAGCTGGCCGCAACACCGCAGGATTGCTTCAGGCCGTAGTGTGGTACTGGCATGGCTCGCTGAGCCTTTGGTTAATTCCTCTTCCTGGTGGGAAATGAGAGTTAAATTTGCCCGTCCAGACACCTCCAGCTAGTCTCTCATTGGTTCTCCCTATTCCTGTTCATTTTCTGCAGAAATTGCAAACTGGGCCAAACAGGAGGTTAAAGGCACTGACTCTCCAAGTGGGGAGAGTGTTAGTAAAGCGTCTGGAATGTTGCACCCGAGTACCAGGGGACGAAAACTGAGACACATTTGAACACGTTTCCCGATCACACGTTGGATCATACTCTGGGTTCCACATGCATGTTTTAGCTGAAGGAAGAATCCCTTAAACCTGGAGAGTTGAGAACCGTGGAATGGGTACCATGCAATATGACTTCAAAGGGTCTTCATTTGCTCACCGAACCTCACCAATCCTTTCACTGCTGCGTTTATGCCGCTGTACACACGCTTGATTCTCTTTCGGAGACATATAAATCAATAGGTTTTAAGATTCTTACTAGTCAGGTATATTCTTAGGCGTTTAATATGGGGTGTTGAGTCCACTTCGTTGAGAAAGGAGTAGCTCTTGTCTATTACATATTTGGCTTATGGAAAGGTATCTGTGTTAATTTCAATCTCTGGTTTTATGCAGCACCCCTACTCACCTTTCCCCTTAAGCAAGCATAAGTTGGTTTTCTACATTTGAGACCCTATTCTGATTTGTAATTCAGTTCCTGTGTAGCCAAGTTTACATTCCGTGTATTAGTGATATCTTATGATGTTTCTTTTTCTGTGTGACTTATTTCACTTAGAATCATCGTACCTGAATCCACTCATTATGCTGCTACTGGCCTGATGACATAGATTTCATTGCTGAGTGATATTGCATTGTACGTTAGTACCACAACTTCTTTATCCATTTTTCGCTTTCTGTGATATTGAACTTGTACCGTAAACGAGGTTCTTGTAAACAGAGCTGTCCCAAACTTTGGGGTGGCTGTGTCTTTTTGATTTTAATTTCCCTAAGCTATAGGACCATAAGTGGAAGTGCCCTAGGCTCTGTTGCTTTGTTTTTTAGATGTTTCAGGAAACACCATACACTTCTGCAGAGTGGCTGTTGGCAATTTACATCCCGCCCATCAGCATAACAAGGCTCCCAGTTCTCCATGGACTGTCCTGCCTTTCTGGATTTTACACTTTTTTCAGATGGCCCTTTTGACCGGGGGGCAGTGAGACTTCATTGTAGTGCAGATTTAATTTGCAAGCTTGCTTGGTTGGCCAAAAAGTTCGTATGCGTTTTTTCCTGAATATATTCAGGAAAAAACGCATAAGCCCTTTTTGGCCAAGTGCATCATTGTGGACGTTCTGCCTCTTTTCCTATGCTTTACATGCAATTCCAGTCTACCTCCTGAAATCGGTTTCCTGCAATTCTGCCCCGCTTTCAAGTCCTCTTGGCAGCCTTACTTCAATATATTTTTGGACGATAGCTGTCATGTATAACTCTGCAGGTTTGTGAATTACAGTGCCCCTGAGCTCCTTTCTTCAACTCTCTTTCTTGTGAGCTGGCTGCAACACCGCAGGATTGCTTCAGGCCCTAGTGTGGTTCCGGCATGGCTCGCTGAGCCTTTGGTTAATTCCTCTTCCTGGTGGGAAATGAGAGTTAAATTTGCCCGTCCAGACACCTCCAGCTAGTCTCTCATTGGTTCTCCCTATTCCAGTTCATTTTCTGCAGAAATTGCAAACTGGGCCAAACAGGAGGTTAAAGGCACTGACTCTCCAAGTGGGGAGAGTGTTAGTAAAGCGTCTGGAATGTTGCACCCGAGTACCAGGGGACGAAAACTGAGACACATTTGAACATGTTTCCTGATCACACGGTGGATCATATTCTGGGTTCCACATGCATGTTTTAGCTGAAGGAAGAATCCCTTAAACCTGGAGAGTTGAGAACCATGGAATGGGTACATTGCAATATGACTTCAAAGGGTCTGCAT
Organism: Pseudorca crassidens; assembly: GCF_039906515.1. NCBI lineage: Eukaryota > Metazoa > Chordata > Mammalia > Artiodactyla > Delphinidae > Pseudorca > Pseudorca crassidens. The sequence goes on from NW_027136301.1 coordinate 3,850,045, forward strand.
TTGCTCACCGAACCTCACCAATCCTATCACTGCTGCGATTATGCCGCTGTACACATGCTTGATTCTCTTTCGGAGACATATAAATCCATAGGTTTTAAGATTCTTACTAGTCAGGTATATTCTTAGGCGTTTAATAAGGGGTGTTGAGTCCACTTCGTTGAGCAAGGAGTAGCTCTTGTCTATTACATATTTGGCTTATGGAAAGGTATCTGTGCTAATTTCAATCTCTGGTTTTATGCAGCACCCCAACTCACCTTTCCCCTTAAGCAAGCATAAGTTGGTTTTCTACATTTGAGACCCTATTCTGTTTTGTAATTCAGTTCCTGTGTAGCCAAGTTTACATTCCGTGTATTAGTGATATCTTATGATGTTTCTTTTTCTGTGTGACATATTTCACTTACAATCGTCGTACCTGAATCCACTCATTATGCTGCTATGGGCCTGATGACATAGATTTCATTGCTGAGTGATATTGCATTGTACGTTAGTACCACAACTTCTTTATCCATTTTTCGCTTTCTGTGATATTGAACTTGTACCGTAAATGAGGTTCCTGTAAACAGAGCCGTCCCAAATTTTGGGGTGGCTGTGTCTTTTTGATTTTAATTTCCCTAAGCTATAGGACCATAAGTGGAAGTGCCCTAGGCTCTGTTGCTTTGTTTTTTAGATGTTTCAGGAAACACCATACACTTCTGCAGAGTGGCTGTTGGCAATTTACATCCCGCCCATCAGCCTAACTAGGCTCCCAGTTCTCCATGGCCTGTCCTGCCTTTCTGGGTTTTACACTTTTTTCAGATGGCCCTTCTGACCGGGGGGCAGTGAGACTTCATTGTAGTGCAGATTTCCTTTGCAAGCTTGCTTGGTTGGCCAAAAAGGACGTATGCGTTTTTTCCTGAATATATTCAGGAAAAAACGCATACGCCCTTTTTGGCCAAGTGCATCATTGTGGACGTTCTGCCTCTTTTCCTATGCTTTACATGCAATTCCAGTCTACCTCCTGAAATCGGTTTCCTGCAATTCTGCCCCGCTTTCAAGTCCTCTTGGCAGCCTTACTTCAATATATTTTTGGACGATAGCTGTCATTTATAACTCTGCAGGTTTGTGAATTACAGTGCCCCTGAGCTCCTTTCTTCAACTCGCTTTCTTGTGAGCTGGCCGCAACACTGCAAGATTGCTTCAGGCCCTAGTGTGGTACTGGCATGGCACGCTGAGCCTTTGGTTAATTCCTCTTCCTGGTGGGAAATGAGAGTTAAATTTGCCCATCCAGACACCTCCAGCTAGTCTCTCATTGGTTCTCCCTATTCCTGTTCATTTTCTGCAGAAATTGCAAACTGGGCCAAACAGGAGGTTAAAGGCACTGACTCTCCAAGTGGGGAGAGTGTTAGTAAAGCGTCTGGAATGTTGCACCCGAGTACCAGGGGATGAAAACTGAGACACATTTGAACACGTTTCCCGATCACACGTTGGATCATACTCTGGGTTCCACATGCATGTTTTAGCTGAAGGAAGAATCCCTTAAACCTGGAGAGTTGAGAACCATGGAATGGGTACCATGCAATATGACTTCAAAGGGTCTTCATTTGCTCACCTAACCTCACCAATCCTTTCACTGCTGCGTTTATGCCGCTGTACACACGCTTGATTCTCTTTCGGAGACATATAAATCCATAGGTTTTAAGATTCTTACTAGTCAGGTATATTCTTAGGCGTTTAATATGGGGTGTTGAGTCCACTTCGTTGAGCAAGCAGTAGCTCTTGTCTATTACATATTTGTCTTATGTAAAGGTATCTGTGCTAATTTCAATCTCTGGTTTTATGCAGCACCCCAACTCACCTTTCCCCTTAAGCAAGCATAAGTTGGTTTTCTACATTTGAGACCCTATTCTGTTTTGTAATTCAGTTCCTGTGTAGCCAAGTTTACATTCCGTGTATTAGTGATATCTTATGATGTTTCTTTTTCTGTGTGACATATTTCACTTAGAATCGTCGTACCTGAATCGACTCATTATGCTGCTATGGGCCTGATGACATAGATTTCATTGCTGAGTGATATTGCATTGTACGTTAGTACCACAACTTCTTTATCCATTTTTCGCTTTCTGTGATATTGAACTTGTACCGTAAACGAGGTTCTTGTAAACAGAGCTGTCCCAAACTTTGGGGTGGCTGTGTCTTTTTGATTTTAATTTCCCTAAGCTATAGGACCATAAGTGGAAGTGCCCTAGGCTCTGTTGCTTTGTTTTTTAGATGTTTCAGGAAACACCATACACTTCTGCAGAGTGGCTGTTGGCAATTTACATCCCGCCCATCAGCATAAGAAGGCTCCCAGTTCTCCATGGACTGTCCTGCCTTTCTGGATTTTACACTTTTTTCAGATGGCCCTTTTGACCGGGGGGCAGTGAGACTTCATTGTAGTGCAGATTTAATTTGCAAGCTTGCTTGGTTGGCCAAAAAGTTCGTATGCGTTTTTTCCTGAATATATTCAGGAAAAAACGCATACGCCCTTTTTGGCCAAGTGCATCATTGTGGACGTTCTGCCTCTTTTCCTATGCTTTACATGCAATTCCAGTCTACCTCCTGAAATCGGTTTCCTGCAATTCTGCCCCGCTTTCAAGTCCTCTTGGCAGCCTTACTTCAATATATTTTTGGATGATAGCTGTCATGTATAACTCTGCAGGTTTGTGAATTACAGGGCCCCTGAGCTCCTTTCTTCAACTCGCTTTCTTGTGAGCTGGCCGCAACACCGCAGGATTGCTTCAGGCCCTAGTGTGGTACTGGCATGGCACGCTGAGCCTTTGGTTAATTCCTCTTCCTGGTGGGAAATGAGAGTAAAATTTGCCCGTCCAGACACCTCCAGCTAGTCTCTCATTGGATCTCCCTATTCCTGTTCATTTTCTGCAGAAATTGCAAACTGGGCCAAACAGGAGGTTAAAGGCACTGACTCTCCAAGTGGGGAGAGTGTTAGTAAAGCGTCTGGAATGTTGCACCCGAGTACCAGGGGACGAAAACTGAGACACATTTGAACACGTTTCCCGATCACACGTTGGATCATACTCTGGGTTCCACATGCATGTTTTAGCTGAAGGAAGAATCCCTTAAACCTGGAGAGTTGAGAACCGTGGAATGGGTACCATGCAATATGACTTCAAAGGGTCTTCATTTGCTCACCGAACCTCACCAATCCTTTCACTGCTGCGTTTATGCCACTGTACACACATTTGATTCTCTTTCGGAGACATATAAATCCATAGGTTTTAAGATTCTTACTAGTCAGGTATATTTTTAGGCGTTTAATATGGGGTGTTGAGTCCACTTCGTTGAGCAAGGAGTAGCTCTTGTCTATTACATATTTGGCTTATGGAAAGGTATCTGTGCTAATTTCAATCTCTGGTTTTATGCAGCACCCCAACTCACCTTTCCCCTTAAGCAAGCATAAGTTGGTTTTCTACATTTGAGACCCTATTCTGTTTTGTAATTCAGTTCCTGTGTAGCCAAGTTTACATTCCGTGTATTAGTGATACCTTATGATGTTTCTTTTTCTGTGTGACATATTTCACTTACAATCATCGTACCTGAATCCACTCATTATGCTGCTATGGGCCTGATGACATAGATTTAATTGCTGAGTGATATTGCATTGTACGTTAGTACCACAACTTCTTTATCCATGTTTCGCTTTCTGTGATATTGAACTTGTACCGTAAATGAGGTTCCTGTAAACAGAGCCGTCCCAAATTTTGGGGTGGCTGTGTCTTTTTGATTTTAATTTCCCTAAGCTATAGGACCATAAGTGGAAGTGCCCTAGGCTCTGTTGCTTTGTTTTTTAGATGTTTCAGGAAACACCATACACTTCTGCAGAGTGGCTGTTGGCAATTTACATCCCGCCCATCAGCATAACTAGGCTCCCAGTTCTCCATGGCCTGTCCTGCCTTTCTGGGTTTTACACTTTTTTCAGATGGCCCTTCTGACCGGGGGGCAGTGAGACTTCATTGTAGTGCACATTTCCTTTGCAAGCTTGCTTGGTTGGCCAAAAAGGGCGTATGCGTTTTTTCCTGAATATATTCAGGAAAAAACGCATACACCGTTTTTGGCCAAGTGCATCATTGTGGACGTTCTGCCTCTTTTCCTATGCTTTACATGCAATTCCAGTCTACCTCCTGAAATCGGTTTCCTGCAATTCTGCCCCGCATTCAAGTCCTCTTGGCAGCCGTACTTCAAAATATTTTTGGATGATAGCTGTCATTTATAACTCTGCAGGTTTGTGAATTACAGGGCCCCTGAGCTCCTTTCTTCAACTCACTTTCTTGTGAGCTGGCCGAAACACTGCAGGATTGCTTCAGGCCCTAGTGTTGTACTGGCATGGCACGCTGAGCCTTTGGTTAATTCCTCTTCCTGGTGGGAAATGAGAGTTAAATTTGCCCGTCCAGACACCTCCAGCTAGTCTCTCATTGGTTCTCCCTATTCCTGTTCATTTTCTGCAGAAATTGCAAACTGGGCCAAACAGGAGGTTAAAGGCACTGACTCTCCAAGTGGGGAGAGTGTTAGTAAAGCGTCTGGAATGTTGCACCCGAGTACCAGGGGACGAAAACTGAGACACATTTGAACACGTTTCCCGATCACACGTTGGATCATACTCTGGGTTCCACATGCATGTTTTAGCTGAAGGAAGAATCCCTTAAACCTGGAGAGTTGAGAACCGTGGAATGGGTACCATGCAATATGACTTCAAAGGGTCTTCATTTGCTCACCGAACCTCACCAATCCTTTCACTGCTGCGTTTATGCCACTGTACACACACTTGATTCTCTTTCGGAGACATATAAATCCATAGGTTTTAAGATTCTTACTAGTCAGGTATATTCTTAGGCGTTTAATATGGGGTGTTGAGTCCACTTCGTTGAGCAAGGAGTAGCTCTTGTCTATTACATATTTGGCTTATGGAAAGGTATCTGTGCTAATTTCAATCTCTGGTTTTATGCAGCACCCCAACTCACCTTTCCCCTTAAGCAAGCATAAGTTGGTTTTCTACATTTGAGACCCTATTCTGTTTTGTAATTCAGTTCCTGTGTAGCCAAGTTTACATTCCGTGTATTAGTGATATCTTATGATGTTTCTTTTTCTGTGTGACTTATTTCACTTAGAATCATCGTACCTGAATCCACTCATTATGCTGCTACTGGCCTGATGACATACATTTCATTGCTGAGTGATATTGCATTGTACGTAAGTACCACAACTTCTTTATCCATTTTTCGCTTTCTGCGATATTGAACTTGTACCGTAAAAGAGCTTCTTGTAAACAGAGCCGTCCCAAACTTTGGGGTGGCTGTGTCTTTTTGATTTTAATTTCCCTAATCTATAGGACCATAAGTGGAAGTGCCCTAGGCTCTGTTGCTTTGTTTTTTAGATGTTTCAGGAAACACCATACACTTCTGCAGAGTGGCTGTTGGCAATTTACATCCCGCCCATCAGCATAACAAGGCTCCCAGTTCTCCATGGACTGTCCTGCCTTTCTGGATTTTACACTTTTTTCAGATGGCCCTTTTGACCGGGGGGCAGTGAGACTTCATTGTAGTGCAGATTTAATTTGCAAGCTTGCTTGGTTGGCCAAAAAGTTCGTATGCGTTTTTTCCTGAATATATTCAGGAAAAAACGCATACGCCCTTTTTGGCCAAGTGCATCATTGTGGACGTTCTGCCTCTTTTCCTATGCTTTACATGCAATTCCAGTCTACCTCCTGAAATCGGTTTCCTGCAATTCTGCCCCGCTTTCAAGTCCTCTTGGCAGCCTTACTTCAATATATTTTTGGACGATAGCTGTCATGTATAACTCTGCAGGTTTGTGAATTACAGGGCCCCTGAGCTCCTTTCTTCAACTCGCTTTCTTGTGAGCTGGCCGCAACACCGTAGGATTGCTTCAGGCCCTAGTGTGGTAATGGCATGGCACGCTGAGCCTTTGGTTAATTCCTCTTCCTGGTGGGAAATGAGAGTTAAATTTGCCCGTCCAGACACCTCCAGCTAGTCTCTCATTGGTTCTCCCTATTCCTGTTCATTTTCCGCAGAAATTGCAAACTGGGCCAAACAGGAGGTTAAAGGCACTGACTCTCCAAGTGGGGAGAGTGTTAGTAAAGCGTCTGGAATGTTGCACCCGAGTACCAGGGGACGAAAACTGAGACACATTTGAACATGTTTCCCGATCACACGGTGGATCATACTCTGGGTTCCACATGCATGTTTTAGCTGAAGGAAGAATCCCTTAAACCTGGAGAGTTGAGAACCATGGAATGGGTACCATGCAATATGACTTCAAAGGGTCTTCATTTGCTCACCTAACCTCACCAATCCTTTCACTGCTGCGTTTATGCCGCTGTACACACGCTTGATTCTCTTTCGGAGACATATAAATCCATAGGTTTTAAGATTCTTACTAGTCAGGTATATTCTTAGGCGTTTAATATGGGGTGTTGAGTCCACTTCGTTGAGCAAGCAGTAGCTCTTGTCTATTACATATTTGTCTTATGTAAAGGTATCTGTGCTAATTTCAATCTCTGGTTTTATGCAGCACCCCAACTCACCTTTCCCCTTAAGCAAGCATAAGTTGGTTTTCTACATTTGAGACCCTATTCTGTTTTGTAATTCAGTTCCTGTGTAACGAAGTTTACATTCCGTGTATTAGTGATATCTTATGATGTTTCTTTTTCTGTGCGACATATTTCACTTACAATCATCGTACCTGAATCCACTCATTATGCTGCTATGGGCCTGATGACATAGATTTAATTGCTGAGTGATATTGCATTGTACGTTAGTACCACAACTTCTTTATCCATTTTTCGCTTTCTGTGATATTGAACTTGTACCGTAAATGAGGTTCCTGTAAACAGAGCCGTCCCAAATTTTGGGGTGGCTGTGTCTTTTTGATTTTAATTTCCCTAAGCTATAGGACCATAAGTGGAAGTGCCCTAGGCTCTGTTGCTTTGTTTTTTAGATGTTTCAGGAAACACCATACACTTCTCCAGAGTGGCTGTTGGCAATTTACATCCCGCCCATCAGCCTAACTAGGCTCCCAGTTCTCCATGGCCTGTCCTGCCTTTCTGGGTTTTACACTTTTTTCAGATGGCCCTTCTGACCGGGGGGCAGTGAGACTTCATTGTAGTGCAGATTTCCTTTGCAAGCTTGCTTGGTTGGCCAAAAAGGGCGTATGCGTTTTTTCCTGAATATATTCAGGAAAAAACGCATACGCCCTTTTTGGCCAAGTGCATCATTGTGGACGTTCTGCCTCTTTTCCTATGCTTTACATGCAATTCCAGTCTACCTCCTGAAATCGGTTTCCTGCAATTCTGCCCCGCTTTCAAGTCCTCTTGGCAGCCTTACTTCAATATAATTTTGGACGATAGCTGTCATTTATAACTCTGCAGGTTTGTGAATTACAGTGCCCCTGAGCTCCTTTCTTCAACTCGCTTTCTTGTGAGCTGGCCGCAACACTGCAAGATTGCTTCAGGCCCTAGTGTGGTACTGGCATGGCACGCTGAGCCTTTGGTTAATTCCTCTTCCTGGTGGGAAATGAGAGTTAAATTTGCCCATCCAGACACCTCCAGCTAGTCTCTCATTGGTTCTCCCTATTCCTGTTCATTTTCTGCAGAAATTGCAAACTGGGCCAAACAGGAGGTTAAAGGCACTGACTCTCCAAGTGGGGAGAGTGTTAGTAAAGCGTCTGGAATGTTGCACCCGAGTACCAGGGGATGAAAACTGAGACACATTTGAACACGTTTCCCGATCACACGTTGGATCATACTCTGGGTTCCACATGCATGTTTTAGCTGAAGGAAGAATCCCTTAAACCTGGAGAGTTGAGAACCATGGAATGGGTACCATGCAATATGACTTCAAAGGGTCTTCATTTGCTCACCTAACCTCACCAATCCTTTCACTGCTGCGTTTATGCCGCTGTACACACGCTTGATTCTCTTTCGGAGACATATAAATCCATAGGTTTTAAGATTCTTACTAGTCAGGTTTATTCTTAGGCGTTTAATATGGGGTGTTGAGTCCACTTCGTTGAGCAAGCAGTAGCTCTTGTCTATTACATATTTGTCTTATGTAAAAGTATCTGTGCTAATTTCAATCTCTGGTTTTATGCAGCACCCCAACTCACCTTTCCCCTTAAGCAAGCATAAGTTGGTTTTCTACATTTGAGACCCTATTCTGTTTTGTAATTCAGTTCCTGTGTAGCCAAGTTTACATTCCGTGTATTAGTGATATCTTATGATGTTTCTTTTTCTGTGTGACATATTTCACTTAGAATCATCGTACCTGAATCGACTCATTATGCTGCTATGGGCCTGATGACATAGATTTCATTGCTGAGTGATATTGCATTGTACGTTAGTACCACAACTTCTTTATCCATTTTTCGCTTTCTGTGATATTGAACTTGTACCGTAAACGAGGTTCTTGTAAACAGAGCCATCCCAAACTTTGGGGTGGCTGTGTCCTTTTGATTTTAATTTCCCTAAGCTATAGGACCATAAGTGGAAGTGCCCTAGGCTCTGTTGCTTTGTTTTTTAGATGTTTCAGGAAACACCATACAGTTCTCCAGAGTGGCTGTTGGCAATTTACATCCCGCCCATCAGCATAAGAAGGCTCCCAGTTCTCCATGGCCTGTCTTGCCTTTCTGGATTTTACACTTTTTTCAGATGGCCCTTTTGACCGGGGGGCAGTGAGACTTCATTGTAGTGCAGATTTCCTTTGCAAGCTTGCTTGGGTGGCCAAAAAGGGCATATGCGTTTTTTCCTGAATATATTCAGGAAAAAACGCATACGCCCTTTTTGGCCAAGTGCATCATTGTGGACGTTCTGCCTCTTTTCCTATGCTTTACATGCAATTCCAGTCTACCTCCTGAAATCGGTTTCCTGCAATTCTGCCCCGCTTTCAAGTCCTCTTGGCAGCCTTACTTCAATATATTTTTGGACGATAGCTGTCATTTATAACTCTGCAGGTTTGTGAATTACAGTGCCCCTGAGCTCCTTTCTTCAACTCGCTTTCTTGTGAGCTGGCCGCAACACTGCAGGATTGCTTCAGGCCCTAGTGTGGTACTGGCATGGCACGCTGAGCCTTTGGTTAATTCCTCTTCCTGGTGGGAAATGAGAGTTAAATTTGCCCATCCAGACACCTCCAGCTAGTCTCTCATTGGTTCTCCCTATTCCTGTTCATTTTCTGCAGAAATTGCAAACTGGGCCAAACAGGAGGTTAAAGGCACTGACTCTCCAAGTGGGGAGAGTGTTAGTAAAGCGTCTGGAATGTTGCACCCGAGTACCAGGGGATGAAAACTGAGACACATTTGAACACGTTTCCCGATCACACGTTGGATCATACTCTGGGTTCCACATGCATGTTTTAGCTGAAGGAAGAATCCCTTAAACCTGGAGAGTTGAGAACCATGGAATGGGTACCATGCAATATGACTTCAAAGGGTCTGCATTTGCTCACCGAACCTCACCAATCCTATCACTGCTGCGTTTATGCCGCTGTACACACACTTGATTCTCTTTCGGAGACATATAAATCCATAGCTTTTAAGATTCTTACTAGTCAGGTATATTCTTAGGCGTTTAATATGGGGTGTTGAGTCCACTTCGTTGAGCAAGCAGTAGCTCTTGTCTATTACATATTTGTATTATGGAAAGGTATCTGTGCTAATTTCAATCTCTGGTTTTATGCAGCACCCCAACTCACCTTTCCCCTTAAGCAAGCATAAGTTGGTTTTCTACATTTGAGACCCTATTCTGTTTTGTAATTCAGTTCCTGTGTAGCCAAGTTTACATTCCGTGTATTAGTGATATCTTATGATGTTTCTTTTTCTGTGTGACATATTTCACTTACAATCATCGTACCTGAATCCACTCATTATGCTGCTATGGGCCTGATGACATAGATTTAATTGCTGAGTGATATTGCATTGTACGTTAGTACCACAACTTCTTTATCCATTTTTCGCTTTCTGTGATATTGAACTTGTACCGTAAATGAGGTTCCTGTAAACAGAGCCGTCCCAAATTTTGGGGTGGCTGTGTCTTTTTGATTTTAATTTCCCTAAGCTATAGGACCATAAGTGGAAGTGCCCTAGGCTCTGTTGCTTTGTTTTTTAGATGTTTCAGGAAACACCATACACTTCTCCAGAGTGGCTGTTGGCAATTTACATCCCGCCCATCAGCCTAACTAGGCTCCCAGTTCTCCATGGCCTGTCCTGCCTTTCTGGGTTTTACACTTTTTACAGATGGCCCTTCTGACCGGGGGGCAGTGAGACTTCATTGTAGTGCAGATTTCCTTTGCAAGCTTGCTTGGTTGGCCAAAAAGGGCGTATGCGTTTTTTCCTGAATATATTCAGGAAAAAACGCATACACCATTTTTGGCCAAGTGCATCATTGTGGACGTTCTGCCTCTTTTCCTATGCTTTACATGCAATTCCAGTCTACCTCCTGAAATCGGTTTCCTGCAATTCTGCCCCGCATTCAAGTCCTCTTGGCAGCCTTACTTCAATATATTTTTGGATGATAGCTGCCATTTATAACTCTGCAGGTTTGTGAATTACAGTGCCCCTGAGCTCCTTTCTTCAACTCGCTTTCTTGTGAGCTGGCCGAAACACTGCAGGATTGCTTCAGGCCCTAGTGTGGTAATGGCATGGCACGCTGAGCCTTTGGTTAATTCCTCTTCTTGGTGGGAAATGAGAGTTAAATTTACCCGTCCAGACACCTCCAGCTAGTCTCTCATTGGTTCTCCCTATTCCTGTTCATTTTCTGCAGAAATTGCAAACTGGGCCAAACAGGAGGTTAAAGGCACTGACTCTCCAAGTGGGGAGAGTGTTAGTAAAGCGTCTGGAATGTTGCACCCGAGTACCATGGGACGAAAACTGAGACACATTTGAACACGTTTCCCGATCACACGGTGGATAATACTCTGGGTTCCACATGCATGTTTTAGCTGAAGGAAGAAACCCTTAAACATGGAGAGTTGAGAACCATGGAATGGGTACCATGCAATATGACTTCAAAGGGTCTGCATTTGCTCACCGAACCTCACCAATCCTATCACTGCTGCGTTTATGCCGCTGTACACACACTTGATTCTCTTTCGGAGACATATAAATCAATAGGTTTTAAGATTCTTACTAGTCAGGTATATCCTTAGGTGTTTAATATGGGGTGTTGAGTCCACTTCGTTGAGCAAGCAGTAGCTCTTGTCTATTACATATTTGTCTTATGGAAAGGTATCTGTGCTAATTTCAATCTCTGGTTTTATGCAGCACCCCAACTCACCTTTCCCCTTAAGCAAGCATAAGTTGGTTTTCTACATTTGAGACCCTATTCTGTTTTGTAATTCAGTTCCTGTGTAGCCAAGTTTACATTCCGTGTATTAGTGATATCTTATGATGTTTCTTTTTCTGTGTGACATATTTCACTTAGAATCATCGTACCTGAATCCACTCATTATGTTGCTATGGGCCTGATGACATAGATTTAATTGCTGAGTGATATTGCATTGTACGTTAGTACCACAACTTCTTTATCCATTTTTCGCTTTCTGTGATATTGAACTTGTACCGTAAATGAGGTTCCTGTAAACAGAGCCGTCCCAAATTTTGGGGTGGCTGTGTCTTTTTGATTTTAATTTCCCTAAGCTATAGGACCATAAGTGGAAGTGCCCTAGGCTCTGTTGCTTTGTTTTTTAGATGTTTCAGGAAACACCATACACTTCTGCAGAGTGGCTGTTGGCAATTTACATGCCGCCCATCAGCATAAGAAGGCTCCCAGTTCTCCATGGCCTGTCCTGCCTTTCTGGATTTTACACTTTTTTCAGATGGCCCTTTTGACCGGGGGGCAGTGAGACTTCATTGTAGTGCAGATTTCCTTTGCAAGCTTGCTTGGTTGGCCAAAAATGGCGTATGCGTTTTTTCCTGAATATATTCAGGAAAAAACGCATACGCCCTTTTTGGCCAAGTGCATCATTGTGGACGTTCTGCCTCTTTTCCTATGCTTTACATGCAATTCCAGTCTACCTCCTGAAATCGGTTTCCTGCAATTCTGCCCCGCTTTCAAGTCCTCTTGGCAGCCTTACTTCAATATATTTTTGGATGATAGCTGTCATGTATAACTCTGCAGGTTTGTGAATTACAGGGCCCCTGAGCTCCTTTCTTCAACTCGCTTTCTTGTGAGCTGGCCGCAACACCGCAGGATTGCTTCAGGCCCTAGTGTGATTCCGGCATGGCTCGCTGAGCCTTTCGTTAATTCCTCTTCCTGGTGGGAAATGAGAGTAAAATTTGCCCGTCCAGACACCTCCAGCTAGTCTCTCATTGGATCTCCCTATTCCTGTTCATTTTCTGCAGAAATTGCAAACTGGGCCAAACAGGAGGTTAAAGGCACTGACTCTCCAAGTGGGGAGAGTGTTAGTAAAGCGTCTGGAATGTTGCACCCGAGTACCAGGGGACGAAAACTGAGACACATTTGAACACGTTTCCCGATCACACGTTGGATCATACTCTGGGTTCCACATGCATGTTTTAGCTGAAGGAAGAATCCCTTAAACCTGGAGAGTTGAGAACCGTGGAATGGGTACCATGCAATATGACTTCAAAGGGTCTTCATTTGCTCACCGAACCTCACCAATCCTTTCACTGCTGCGTTTATGCCACTGTACAAACGCTTGATTCTCTTTCGGAGACATATAAATCCATAGGTTTTAAGATTCTTACTAGTCAGGTATATTCTTAGGCGTTTAATATGGGGTGTTGAGTCCACTTCGTTGAGCAAGGAGTAGCTCTTGTCTATTACATATTTGGCTTATGGAAAGGTATCTGTGCTAATTTCAATCTCTGGTTTTATGCAGCACCCCAACTCACCTTTCCCCTTAAGCAAGCATAAGTTGGTTTTCTACATTTGAGACCCTATTCTGTTTTGTAATTCAGTTCCTGTGTAGCCAAGTTTACATTCCGTGTATTAGTGATATCTTATGATGTTTCTTTTTCTGTGTGACTTATTTCACTTAGAATCATCGTACCTGAATCCACTCATTATGCTGCTACTGGCCTGATGACATACATTTCATTGCTGAGTGATATTGCATTGTACGTAAGTACCACAACTTCTTTATCCATTTTTCGCTTTCTGCGATATTGAACTTGTACCGTAAAAGAGCTTCTTGTAAACAGAGCCGTCCCAAACTTTGGGGTGGCTGTGTCTTTTTGATTTTAATTTCCCTAATCTATAGGACCATAAGTGGAAGTGCCCTAGGCTCTGTTGCTTTGTTTTTTAGATGTTTCAGGAAACACCATACACTTCTGCAGAGTGGCTGTTGGCAATTTACATCCCGCCCATCAGCATAACAAGGCTCCCAGTTCTCCATGGACTGTCCTGCCTTTCTGGATTTTACACTTTTTTCAGATGGCCCTTTTGACCGGGGGGCAGTGAGACTTCATTGTAGTGCAGATTTCCTTTGCAAGCTTGCTTGGTTGGCCAAAAAGTTCGTATGCGTTTTTTCCTGAATATATTCAGGAAAAAACGCATACGCCCTTTTTGGCCAAGTGCATCATTGTGGACGTTCTGCCTCTTTTCCTATGCTTTACATGCAATTCCAGTCTACCTCCTGAAATCGGTTTCCTGCAATTCTGCCCCGCTTTCAAGTCCTCTTGGCAGCCTTACTTCAATATATTTTTGGACGATAGCTGTCATGTATAACTCTGCAGGTTTGTGAATTACAGGGCCCCTGAGCTCCTTTCTTCAACTCGCTTTCTTGTGAGCTGGCCGCAACACCGTAGGATTGCTTCAGGCCCTAGTGTGGTAATGGCATGGCACGCTGAGCCTTTGGTTAATTCCTCTTCCTGGTGGGAAATGAGAGTTAAATTTGCCCGTCCAGACACCTCCAGCTAGTCTCTCATTGGTTCTCCCTATTCCTGTTCATTTTCCGCAGAAATTGCAAACTGGGCCAAACAGGAGGTTAAAGGCACTGACTCTCCAAGTGGGGAGAGTGTTAGTAAAGCGTCTGGAATGTTGCACCCGAGTACCAGGGGACGAAAACTGAGACACATTTGAACACGTTTCCCGATCACACGGTGGATCATACTCTGGGTTCCACATGCATGTTTTAGCTGAAGGAAGAATCCCTTAAACCTGGAGAGTTGAGAACCATGGAATGGGTACCATGCAATATGACTTCAAAGGGTCTGCATTTGCTCACCGAACCTCACCAGTCCTATCACTGCTGCGTTTATGCCGCTGTACACACACTTGATTCTCTTTCGGAGACATATAAATCCATAGGTTTTAAGATTCTTACTAGTCAGGTATATTCTTAGGCGTTTAATAAGGGGTGTTGAGTCCACTTCGTTGAGCAAGCAGTAGCTCTTGTCTATTACATATTTGTCTTATGTAAAGGTATCTGTGCTAATTTCAATCTCTGGTTTTATGCAGCACCCCAACTCACCTTTCCCCTTAAGCAAGCATAAGTTGGTTTTCTACATTTGAGACCCTATTCTGTTTTGTAATTCAGTTCCTGTGTAGCCAAGTTTACATTCCATGTATTAGTGATATCTTATGATGTTTCTTTTTCTGTGTGACATATTTCACTTAGAATCATCGTACCTGAATCCACTCATTATGCTGCTATGGGCCTGATGACATAGATTTAATTGCTGAGTGATATTGCATTGTACGTTAGTACCACAACTTCTTTATCCATTTTTCGCTTTCTGTGATATTGAACTTGTACCGTAAACGAGGTTCTTGTAAACAGAGCCATCCCAAACTTTGGGGTGGCTGTGTCCTTTTGATTTTAATTTCCCTAAGCTATAGGACCATAAGTGGAAGTGCCCTAGGCTCTGTTGCTTTGTTTTTTAGATGTTTCAGGAAACACCATACAGTTCTCCAGAGTGGCTGTTGGCAATTTACATCCCGCCCATCAGCATAAGAAGGCTCCCAGTTCTCCATGGCCTGTCTTGCCTTTCTGGATTTTACACTTTTTTCAAATGGCCCTTTTGATCGGGGGGCAGTGAGACTTCATTGTAGTGCAGATTTCCTTTGCAAGCTTGCTTGGGTGGCCAAAAAGGGCATATGCGTTTTTTCCTGAATATATTCAGGAAAAAACGCATACGCCCTTTTTGGCCAAGTGCATCATTGTGGACGTTCTGCCTCTTTTCCTATGCTTTACATGCAATTCCAGTCTACCTCCTTAAATCGGTTTCCTGCAATTCTGCCCCGCTTTCAAGTCCTCTTGGCAGCCTTACTTCAATATATTTTTGGACGATAGCTGTCATTTATAACTCTGCAGGTTTGTGAATTACAGTGCCCCTGAGCTCCTTTCTTCAACTCGCTTTCTTGTGAGCTGGCCGCAACACTGCAGGATTGCTTCAGGCCCTAGTGTGGTACTGGCATGGCACGCTGAGCCTTTGGTTAATTCCTCTTCCTGGTGGGAAATGAGAGTTAAATTTGCCCATCCAGACACCTCCAGCTAGTCTCTCATTGGTTCTCCCTATTCCTGTTCATTTTCTGCAGAAATTGCAAACTGGGCCAAACAGGAGGTTAAAGGCACTGACTCTCCAAGTGGGGAGAGTGTTAGTAAAGCGTCTGGAATGTTGCACCCGAGTACCAGGGGATGAAAACTGAGACACATTTGAACACGTTTCCCGATCACACGTTGGATCATACTCTGGGTTCCACATGCATGTTTTAGCTGAAGGAAGAATCCCTTAAACCTGGAGAGTTGAGAACCATGGAATGGGTACCATGCAATATGACTTCAAAGGGTCTGCATTTGCTCACCGAACCTCACCAATCCTATCACTGCTGCGTTTATGCCGCTGTACACACACTTGATTCTCTTTCGGAGACATATAAATCCATAGCTTTTAAGATTCTTACTAGTCAGGTATATTCTTAGGCGTTTAATATGGGGTGTTGAGTCCACTTCGTTGAGCAAGCAGTAGCTCTTGTCTATTACATATTTGTATTATGGAAAGGTATCTGTGCTAATTTCAATCTCTGGTTTTATGCAGCACCCCAACTCACCTTTCCCCTTAAGCAAGCATAAGTTGGTTTTCTACATTTGAGACCCTATTCTGTTTTGTAATTCAGTTCCTGTGTAGGCAAGTTTACATTCCGTGTATTAGTGATATCTTATGATGTTTCTTTTTCTGTGTGACATATTTCACTTAGAATCATCGTACCTGAATCCACTCATTATGCTGCTATGGGCCTGATGACATAGATTTAATTGCTGAGTGATATTGCATTGTACGTTAGTACCACAACTTCTTTATCCATTTTTCGCTTTCTGTGATATTGAACTTGTACCGTAAATGAGGTTCCTGTAAACAGAGCCGTCCCAAATTTTGGGGTGGCTGTGTCTTTTTGATTTTAATTTCCCTAAGCTATAGGACCATAAGTGGAAGTGCCCTAGGCTCTGTTGCTTTGTTTTTTAGATGTTTCAGGAAACACCATACACTTCTGCAGAGTGGCTGTTGGCAATTTACATCCCGCCCATCAGCCTAACTAGGCTCCCAGTTCTCCATGGCCTGTCCTGCCTTTCTGGGTTTTACACTTTTTACAGATGGCCCTTTTGACCGGGGGGCAGTGAGACTTCATTGTAGTGCAGATTTCCTTTGCAAGCTTGCTTGGTTGGTCAAAAAGGGCGTATGCGTTTTTTCCTGAATATATTCAGGAAAAAACGCATACACAATTTTTGGCCAAGTGCATCATTGTGGACGTTCTGCCTCTTTTCCTATGCTTTACATGCAATTCCAGTCTACCTCCTGAAATCGGTTTCCTGCAATTCTGCCCCGCTTTCAAGTCCTCTTGGCAGCCTTACTTCAATATATTTTTGGACGATAGCTGTCATTTATAACTCTGCAGGTTTGTGAATTACAGTGCCCCTGAGCTCCTTTCTTCAACTCGCTTTCTTGTGAGCTGGCCGCAACACTGCAGGATTGCTTCAGTCCCTAGTGTGGTACTGGCATGGCACGCTGAGCCTTTGGTTAATTCCTCTTCCTGGTGGGAAATGAGAGTTAAATTTGCCCGTCCAGACACCTCCAGCTAGTCTCTCATTGGTTCTCCCTATTCCTGTTCATTTTTTGCAGAAATTGCAAACTGGGCCAAACAGGAGGTTAAAGGCACTGACTCTCCAAGTGGGGAGAGTGTTAGTAAAGCGTCTGGAATGTTGCACCCGAGTACCAGGGGACGAAAACTGAGACACATTTGAACACGTTTCCTGATCACACGTTGGATCATACTGTGGGTTCCACATGCATGTTTTAGCTGAAGGAAGAATCCCTTAAACCTGGAGAGTTGAGAACCGTGGAATGGGTACCATGCAATATGACTTCAAAGGGTCTTCATTTGCTCACCGAACCTCACCAATCCTATCACTGCTGCGTTTATGCCGCTGTACACACGCTTGATTCTCTTTCGGAGACATATAAATCCATAGGTTTTAAGATTCTTACTAGTCAGGTATATTCTTAGGCGTTTAATATGGGGTGTTGAGTCCACTTCGTTGAGCAAGGAGTAGCTCTTGTCTATTACATATTTGGCTTATGGAAAGGTATCTGTGTTAATTTCAATCTCTGGTTTTATGCAGCACCCCAACTCACCTTTCCCCTTAAGCAAGCATAAGTTGGTTTTCTACATTTGAGACCCTATTCTGTTTTGTAATTCAGTTCCTGTGTAGCCAAGTTTACATTCCGTGTATTAGTGATACCTTATGATGTTTCTTTTTCTGTGTGACTTATTTCACTTAGAATCATCGTACCTGAATCCACTCATTATGCTGCTACTGGCCTGATGACATAGATTTCATTGCTGAGTGATATTGCATTGTACGTAAGTACCACAACTTCTTTATCCATTTTTCGCTTTCTGCGATATTGAACTTGTACCATAAACGAGGTTCTTGTAAACAGAGCCGTTCCAAACTTTGGGGTGGCTGTGTCTTTTTGATTTTAATTTCCCTAATCTATAGGACCATAAGTGGAAGTGCCCTAGGCTCTGTTGCTTTGTTTTTTAGATGTTTCAGGAAACACCATACACTTCTCCAGAGTGGCTGTTGGCAATTTACATCCCGCCCATCAGCATAACAAGGCTCCCAGTTCTCCATGGCCTGTCCTGCCTTTCTGGATTTTACACTTTTTTCAGATGGCCCTTTTGACCGGGGGGCAGTGAGACTTCATTGTAGTGCAGATTTCCTTTGCAAGCTTGCTTGGTTGGCCAAAAAGGGCGTATGCGTTTTTTCCTGAATATATTCAGGAAAAAACGCATACGCCCTTTTTGGCCAAGTGCATCATTGTGGACGTTCTGCCTCTTTTCCTATGCTTTACATGCAATTCCAGTCTACCTCCTGAAATCGGTTTCCTGCAATTCTGCCCCGCTTTCAAGTCCTCTTGGCAGCCTTACTTCAATATATTTTTGGACGATAGCTGTCATTTAGAACTCTGCAGGTGTGTGAATTACAGGGCCCCTGAGCTCCTTTCTTCAACTCGCTTTCTTGTGAGCTGGCCGCAACACCGCAGGATTGCTTCAGGCCCTCGTGTTGTTCCGGCATGGCTCGCTGAGCCTTTGGTTAATTCCTCTTCTTGGTGGGAAATGAGAGTTAAATTTACCCGGGCAGACACCTCCAGCTAGTCTCTCATTGGTTCTCCCTATTCCTGTTCATTTTCCGCAGAAATTGCAAACTGGGCCAAACAGGAGGTTAAAGGCACTGACTCTCCAAGTGGGGAGAGTGTTAGTAAAGCATCTGGAATGTTGCACCCGAGTACCAGGGGATGAAAAGTGAGACACATTTGAACACGTTTCACGATCACACGGTGGATCATACTCTGGGTTCCACATGCATGTTTTAGCTGAAGGAAGAATCCCTTAAACCTGGAGAGTTGAGACCCATGGAATGGGTACCATGCAATATGACTTCAAAGGGTCTGCATTTGCTCACCGAACCTCACCAATCCTATCACTGCTGCGTTTATGCCGCTGTACACACGCTTGATTCTCTTTCGGAGACATATAAATCCATAGGTTTTAAGATTCTTACTAGTCAGGTATATTCTTAGGCCTTTAATATGGGGTGTTGAGTCCACTTCGTTGAGCAAGCAGTAGCTCTTGTCTATTACATATTTGGCTTATGGATAGGTATCTGTGCTAATTTCAATCTCTGGTTTTATGCAGCACCCCAACTCACCTTTCCCCTTAAGCAAGCATAAGTTGGTTTTCTACATTTGAGACCCTATTCTGTTTTGTAATTCAGTTCCTGTGTAGGCAAGTTTACATTCCGTGTATTAGTGATATCTTATGATGTTTCTTTTTCTGTGTGACATATTTCACTTAGAATCATCGTACCTAAATCCACTCATTATTCTGCTATGGGCCTGATGACATAGATTTCATTGCTGAGTGATATTGCATTGTATGTAAGTACCACAACTTCCTTATCCATTTTTCGCTCTCTGCGATATTGAACTTGTACCGTAAACAAGGTTCTTGTAAACAGAGCCGTCCCAAACATTGGGGTGGCTGTGTCTTTTTGATTTTAATTTCCCTAAGCTATAGGACCATAAGTGGAAGTGCCCTAGGCTCTGTTGCTTTGTTTTTTAGATGTTTCAGGAAACACCATACACTTCTCCAGAGTGGCTGTTGGCAATTTGCATCACGCCCATCAGCATAACAAGGCTCCCAGTTCTCCATGGTCTGTCCTGCCTTTCTGGATTTTACACTTTTTTCAGATGGCCCTTTTGACCGGGGGGCAGTGAGACTTCATTGTAGTGCAGATTTCCTTTGCAAGCTTGCTTGGTTGGCCAAAAAGTGCGTATGCGTTTTTTCCTGAATATATTCAGGAAAAAACGCATACGCCCTTTTTGGCCAAGTGCATCATTGTGGACGTTCTGCCTCTTTTCCTATGCTTTACATGCAATTCCAGTCTACCTCCTGAAATCGGTTTCCTGCAATTCTGCCCCGCTTTCAAGTCCTCTTGGCAGCCTTACTTCAATATATTTTTGGACGATAGCTGTCATTTAGAACTCTGCAGGTGTGTGAATTACAGGGCCCCTGAGCTCCTTTCTTCAACTCGCTTTCTTGTGAGCTGGCCGCAACACCGCAGGATTGCTTCAGGCCCTAGTGTGGTTCCGGCATGGCTCGCTGAGCCTTTGGTTAATTCCTCTTCTTGGTGGGAAATGAGAGTTAAATTTACCCGTCCAGACACCTCCAGCTAGTCTCTCATTGGTTCTCCCTATTCCTGTTCATTTTCTGCAGAAATTGCAAACTGGGCCAAACAGGAGGTTAAAGGCACTGACTCACCAAGTGGGGAGAGTGTTAGTAAAGTGTCTGGAATGTTGCACCCGAGTACCAGGTGACGAAAACTGAGACACATTTGAACACGTTTCCCGATCACACGGTGGATCATCCTCTGGGTTCCACATGCATGTTTTAGCTGAAGGAAGAATCCCTTAAACCTGGAGAGTTGAGACCCATGGAAAGGGTACCATGCAATATGACTTCAAAGGGTCTGCATGTGCTCACCGAACCTCACCAATCGTATCACTGTTGCGTTTATGCCGCTGTACACACGCTTGATTCTCTTTCGGAGACATATAAATCCATAGGTTTTAAGATTCTTACTAGTCAAGTATATTCTTAGGCGTTTAATATGGGGTGTTGAGTCCACTTCGTTGAGCAAGCAGTAGCTCTTGTCTATTACATATTTGGCTTATGGAAAGGTATCTGTGCTAATTTCAATCTCTGGTTTTATGCAGCACCCCAACTCACCTTTCCCCTTAAGCAAGCATAAGTTGGTTTTCTACATTTGAGACCCTATTCTGTTTTGTAATTCAGTTCCTGTGTAGCCAAGTTTACATTCCGTGTATTAGTGATATCTTATGATGTTTCTTTTTCTGTATGACATATTTCACTTAGAATCATCGTACCTGAATCCACTCATTATGCTGCTATGGGCCTGATGAAAGAGATTTCATTGCTGAGTGATATTGCATTGTACGTTAGTACCACAAATTCTTTATCCATTTTTCGCTTTCTGCGATATTGAACTTGTACCGTAACCGAGGTTCCTGTAAACAGAGCCGTCCCAAATTTTGGGGTGGCTGTGTCTTTTTGATTTTAATTTCCCTAATCTATAGGACCATAAATGGAAGTGCCCTAGGCTCTGTTGCTTTGTTTTTTAGATGTTTCAGGAAACACCATACACTTCTGCAGAGTGGCTGTTGGCAATTTACATCCCGCCCATCAGCCTAACTAGGCTCCCAGTTCTCCATGGCCTGTCCTGCCTTTCTGGATTTTACACTTTTTTCAGATGGCCCTTTTGACCGGGGGGCAGTGAGACTTCATTGTAGTGCAGATTTCCTTTGCAAGCTTGCTTGGTTGGCCAAAAAGGGCGTATGCGTTTTTTCCTGAATATATTCAGGAAAAAACGCATACGCCCTTTTTGGCCAAGTGCATCATTGTGGACGTTCTGCCTCTTTTCCTATGCTTTACATGCAATTCCAGTCTACCTCCTGAAATCGGTTTCCTGCAATTCTGCCCCGCTTTCAAGTCCTCTTGGCAACCTTACTTCAATATATTTTTGGACGATAGCTGTCATTTATAACTCTGCAGGTGTGTGAATTACAGGGCCCCTGAGCTCCTTTCTTCAACTCGCTTTCTTGTGAGCTGGCCGCAACACCGCAGGATTGCTTCAGGCCCTAGTGTGGTTCCGGCATGGCTCGCTGAGCCTTTGGTTAATTCCTCTTCCTGTTGGGAAATGAGAGTTAAATTTGCCCGTCCAGACTCCTCCAGCTAGCCTCTCATTGGTTCTCCCTATTCTTGTTCATTTTCTGCAGAAATTGCAAACTGGGCCAAACAGGAGGTTAAAGGCACTGACTCTCCAAGTGGGGAGAGTGTTAGTAAAGCGTCTGGAATGTTGCACCCGAGTACCAGGGGACGAAAACTGAGACACATTTGAACACGTTTCCCGATCACACGGTGGATCATACTCTGGGTACCACATGCATGTTTTAGCTGAAGGAAGAATCCTTTAAACCTGGAGAGTTGAGAACCATGGAATGGTTACCATGCAATATGACTTCAAAGGGTCTGCATTTGCTCACCGAACCTCACCAATCCTATCACTGCTGCGTTTATGCCGCTGTACACACGCTTGATTCTCTTTCGTAGACATATGAATCCATAGGTTTTAAGATTCTTACTAGTCAAGTATATTCTTAGGCGTTTAATATGGGGTGTTGAGTCCACTTCGTTGAGCAAGCAGTAGCTCTTGTCTATTACATATTTGTCTTATGGAAAGGTATCTGTGCTAATTTCAATCTCTGGTTTTATGCAGCACCCCAACTCACCTTTCCCCTTAAGCAAGCATAAGTTGGTTTTCTACATTTGAGACCCTATTCTGTTTTGTAATTCAGTTCCTGTGTAGCCAAGTTTACATTCCGTGTATTAGTGATATCTTATGATGTTTCTTTTTCTGTGTGACTTATTTCACTTAGAATCATCGTACCTGAATCCACTCATTATGCTGCTACTGGCCTGATGACACAGATTTCTTTGCTGCCTGATATTGCATTGTACGTAAGTACCACAACTTCTTTATCCATTTTTTGTTTTCTGCGATATTGAACTTGTACCGTAAACGAGGTTCTTGTAAACAGAGCTGTCCCAAACTTTGGGGTGGCTGTGTCTTTATTTTAATTTCCCTAAGCTATAGGACCATAAGTGGAAGTGCCCTAGGCTCTGTTGCTTTGTTTTTTAGATGTTTCAGGAAACACCATACACTTCTCCAGAGTGGCTGTTGGCAATTTACATCACGCCCATCAGCATAACAAGGCTCCCAGTTCTCCATGGCCTGTCCTGCCTTTCTGGATTTTACACTTTTTTCAGATGGCTCTTTTGACCGGGGGGCAGTGAGACTTCATTGTAGTGCAGATTTCCTTTGCAAGCTTGCTTGGTTGGCCAAAAAGGGCGTATGCGTTTTTTCCTGAATATATTCAGGAAAAAACGCATACGCCCTTTTTGGCCAAGTGCATCATTGTGGACGTTCTGCCTCTTTTCCTATGCTTTACATGCAATTCCAGTCTACCTCCTGAAATCGGTTTCCTGCAATTCTGCCCCGCTTTCAAGTCCTCTTGGCAGCCTTACTTCAATATATTTTTGGACGATAGCTGTCATTTAGAACTCTGCAGGTGTGTGAATTACAGGGCCCCTGAGCTCCTTTCTTCAACTCGCTTTCTTGTGAGCTGGCCGCAACACCGCAGGATTGCTTCAGGCCCTAGTGTGGTTCCGGCATGGCTCGCTGAGCCTTTGGTTAATTCCTCTTCTTGGTGGGAAAAGAGAGTTAAATTTACCCGTCCAGACACCTCCAGCTAGTCTCTCATTGGTTCTCCCTATTCCTGTTCATTTTCCGCAGAAATTGCAAACTGGGCCAAACAGGAGGTTAAAGGCACTGACTCTCCAAGGGGGGAGAGTGTTAGTAAAGCGTCTGTAATGTTGCACCCGAGTACCAGGGGACGAAAATTGAGACACATTTGAACACGTTTCCCGATCACACGTTGGATCATACTCTTGGTTCCACATGCATGTTTTAGCTGAAGGAAGAATCCCTTAAACCTGGAGAGTTGAGAACCATGGAATGGGTACCATGCAATATGACTTCAAAGGGTCTGCATTTGCTCACCGAACCTCACCAATCCTATCATTGCTGCATTTATGCCGCTGTACACACGCTTGATTCTCTTTCGGAGACATATAAATCCATAGGTTTTAAGATTCTTACTAGTCAGGTATATTCTTAGGCGTTTAATATGGGGTGTTGAGTCCACTTCGTTGAGCAAGCAGTAGCTCTTGTCTATTACATATTTGGCTTATGGAAAGGTATCTGTGTTAATTTCAATCTCTGGTTTTATGCAGCACCCCAACTCACCTTTCCCCTTAAGCAAGCATAAGTTGGTTTTCTACATTTGAGACCCTATTCTGTTTTGTAATTCAGTTCCTGTGTAGCCAAGTTTACATTCTGTGTATTAGTGATATCTTATGATGTTTCTTTTTCTGTGTGACTTATTTCACTTAGAATCATCGTACCTCAATCCACTCATTATGCTGCTACTGGCCTGATGACATAGATTTCATTGCTGAGTGATATTGCATTGTACGTAAGTACCACAAGTTCTTTATCCATTTTTCGCTTTCTGCGATATTGAACTTGTACCGTAAACGAGGTTCTTGTAAACAGAGCCGTCCCAAATATTGGGGTAGCTGTGTCTTTTTTATTTTAATTTCCCTAAGCTATAGCACCATAAGTGGAAGTGCCCTAGGCTCTGTTGCTTTGTTTTTTAGATGTTTCAGGAAACACCATACACTTCTCCAGAGTGGCTGTTGGCAATATACATCACGCCCATTGGCATAACAAAACTCCCAGTTGTCCATGGCCTGTCCTGCCTTTCTGGATTTTACTCTTTTTTCAGATGGCCCTTTTGACCGGGGAGCAGTGAGACTTCATTGTAGTGCAGATTTCTTTGCAAGCTTGCTTGGGTGGCCAAAAAGTGCATATGCGTTTTTTCCTGAATATATTCAGGAAAAAACGCATACGCCCTTTTTGGCCAAGTGCATCATTGTGGACGTTCTGCCTCTTTTCCTATGCTTTACATGCAATTCCAGTCTACCTCCTGAAATCGGTTTCCTGCAATTCTGCCCCGCTTTCAAGTCCTCTTGGCAGCCTTACTTCAATATATTTTTGGACGATAGCTGTCATTTATAACTCTGCAGGTTTGTGAATTACAGGGCCCCTGAGCTCCTTTCTTCAACTTGCTTTTTTGTGAGCTGGTCGCAACACTGCAGGATTGCTTCAGGCCCTAGTGTGGTTCCGGCATGGCACGCTGACCCTTTGTTTAATTCCTCTTCCTGGTGGGAAATGAGAGTTAAATTTGCCCGTCCAGACACCTCCAGCTAGCCTCTCATTGGTTCTCCCTATTCCTGTTCATTTTCCGCAGAAATTGCAAACTGGGCCAAACAGGAGGTTAAAGGCACTGACTCTCCAAGTGGGGAGAGTGTTAGTAAAGCGTCTGGAATGTTGCACCCGAGTACCAGGGGACGAAAACTGAGACACATTTGAACACGTTTCCCGATCACATGGAGGATCATACTCTGGGTTCCACATGCATGTTTTAGCTGAAGGAAGAATCCCTTAAACCTGGAGAGTTGAGAACCATGGAATGGGTACCATGCAATATGACTTCAAAGGGTCTGCATTTGCTCACCGAACATCACCAACCCTTTCTCTGCTGCGTTTATGCCACTGTACACACACTTCCTTCTCTTTCGGAGACATATAAATCCATAGGTTTTAAGATTCTTACTCGTCAGGTATATTCTTAGGCGTTTAATATGGGGTGTTGAGTCCACTTTGTTGAGCAAGCAGTAGCTCTTGTCTATTACATATTTGGCTTATGGAAAGGTATCTGTGCTAATTTCAATCTCTGGTTTTATGCAGCACCCCAACTCACCTTTCCCCTTAAGCAAGCATAAGTTGGTTTTCTACATTTGAGACCCTATTCTGTTTTGTAATTCAGTTCCTGTGTAGGCAAGTTTACATTCCGTGTATTAGTGATATCTTATGATGTTTCTTTTTCTGTGTGACTTATTTCACTTAGAATCATCGTACCTGAATCCACTCATTATGCTGCTACTGGCCTGATGACATAGATTTCATTGCTGAGTGATATTGCATTGTACGTAAGTACCACAACTTCTTTATCCATTTTTCGCTTTCTGCGATATTGAACTTGTACCATAAACGAGGTTCTTGTAAACAGAGCCGTCCCAAACTTTGGGGTGGCTGTGTCTTTTTGATTTTAATTTCCCTAATCTATAGGACCATAAGTGGAAGTGCCCTAGGCTCTGTTGCTTTGTTTTTTAGATGTTTCAGGAAACACCATACACTTCTCCAGAGTGGCTGTTGGCAATTTACATTCCGCCCATCAGCATAACAAGGCTCCCAGTTCTCCATGGCCTGTCCTGCCTTTCTGGATTTTACACTTTTTTCAGATGGCCCTTTTGACCGGGGGGCAGTGAGACTTCATTGTAGTGCAGATTTCCTTTGCAAGCTTGCTTGGTTGGCCAAAAAGGGCGTATGCGTTTTTTCCTGAATATATTCAGGAAAAAACGCATACGCCCTTTTTGGCCAAGTGCATCATTGTGGACGTTCTGCCTCTTTTCCTATGCTTTACATGCAATTCCAGTCTACCTCCTGAAATCGGTTTCCTGCAATTCTGCCCCGCTTTCAAGTCCTCTTGGCAGCCTTACTTCAATATATTTTTGGACGATAGCTGTCATTTATAACTCTGCAGGTTTGTGAATTACAGGGCCCCTGAGCTCCTTTCTTCAACTCGCTTTCTTGTGAGCTGGTCGCAACACTGCAGGATTGCTTCAGGCCCTAGTGTGGTTCCGGCATGGCACGCTGACCCTTTGTTTAATTCCTCTTCCTGGTGGGAAATGAGAGTTAAATTTGCCCGTCCAGACACCTCCAGCTAGCCTCTCATTGGTTCTCCCTATTCCTGTTCATTTTCCGCAGAAATTGCAAACTGGGCCAAACAGGAGGTTAAAGGCACTGACTCTCCAAGTGGAGAGAGTGTTAGTAAAGCGTCTGGAATGTTGCACCCGAGTACCAGGGGACGAAAACTGAGACACATTTGAACACGTTTCCCGATCACACGGAGGATCATACTCTGGGTTCCACATGCATGTTTAACTGAAGGAAGAATCCCTTAAACCTGGAGAGTTGAGAACCATGGAATGGGTACCATGCAATATGACTTCAAAGGGTCTGCATTTGCTCACCGAACATCACCAACCCTTTCTCTGCTGCGTTTATGCCACTGTACACACACTTCCTTCTCTTTCGGAGACATATAAATCCATAGGTTTTAAGATTCTTACTAGTCAGGTATATTCTTAGGCGTTTAATATGGGGTGTTGAGTCCACTTCGTTGAGCAAGCAGTAGCTCTTGTCTATTACATATTTGGCTTATGGAAAGGTATCTGTGCTAATTTCAATCTCTGGTTTTATGCAGCACCCCAACTCACCTTTCCCCTTAAGCAAGCATAAGTTGGTTTTCTACATTTGAGACCCTATTCTGTTTTGTAATTCAGTTCCTGTGTAGGCAAGTTTACATTCCGTGTATTAGTGATATCTTATGATGTTTCTTTTTCTGTGTGACTTATTTCACTTAAAATCATCGTACCTGAATCCACTCATTATGCTGCTACTGGCCTGATGACATAGATTTCATTGCTGAGTGATATTGCATTGTACGTAAGTACCACAACTTCTTTATCCATTTTTCGCTTTCTGCGATATTGAACTTGTACCATAAACGAGGTTCTTGTAAACAGAGCCGTCCCAAACTTTGGGGTGGCTGTGTCTTTTTGATTTTAATTTCCCTAATCTATAGGACCATAAGTGGAAGTGCCCTAGGCTCTGTTGCTTTGTTTTTTAGATGTTTCAGGAAACACCATACACTTCTCCAGAGTGGCTGTTGGCAATTTACATCCCGCCCATCAGCATAACAAGGCTCCCAGTTCTCCATGGCCTGTCCTGCCTTTCTGGATTTTACACTTTTTTCAGATGGCCCTTTTGACCGGGGGGCAGTGAGACTTCATTGTAGTGCAGATTTCCTTTGCAAGCTTGCTTGGTTGGCCAAAAAGGGCGTATGCGTTTTTTCCTGAATATATTCAGGAAAAAATGCATACGCCCTTTTTGGCCAAGTGCATCATTGTGGACGTTCTGCCTCTTTTCCTATGCTTTACATGCAATTCCAGTCTACCTCCTGAAATCGGTTTCCTGCAATTCTGCCCCACTTTCAAGTCCTCTTGGCAGCCTTACTTCAATATATTTTTGGACGATAGCTGTCATTTAGAACTCTGCAGGTGTGTGAATTACAGGGCCCCTGAGCTCCTTTCTTCAACACGCTTTCTTGTGAGCTGGCCGCAACACCGCAGGATTGCTTCAGGCCCTCGTGTGGTTCCGGCATGGCTCGCTGAGCCTTTGGTTAATTCCTCTTCTTGGTGGGAAATGAGAGTTAAATTTACCCGGGCAGACACCTCCAGCTAGTCTCTCATTGGTTCTCCCTATTCCTGTTCATTTTCCGCAGAAATTGCAAACTGGGCCAAACAGGAGGTTAAAGGCACTGACTCTCCAAGTGGGGAGAGTGTTAGTAAAGCATCTGGAATGTTGCACCCGAGTACCAGGGGATGAAAAGTGAGACACATTTGAACACGTTTCACGATCACACGGTGGATCATACTCTGGGTTCCACATGCATGTTTTAGCTGAAGGAAGAATCCCTTAAACCTGGAGAGTTGAGACCCATGGAATGGGTACCATGCAATATGACTTCAAAGGGTCTGCATTTGCTCACCGAACCTCACCAATCCTATCACTGCTGCGTTTATGCCACTGTACACACGCTTGATTCTCTTTCGGAGACATATAAATCCATAGGTTTTAAGATTCTTACTAGTCAGGTATATTCTTAGGCCTTTAATATGGGGTGTTGAGTCCACTTCGTTGAGCAAGCAGTAGCTCTTGTCTATTACATATTTGGCTTATGGATAGGTATCTGTGCTAATTTCAATCTCTGGTTTTATGCAGCACCCCAACTCACCTTTCCCCTTAAGCAAGCATAAGTTGGTTTTCTACATTTGAGACCCTATTCTGTTTTGTAATTCAGTTCCTGTGTAGCCAAGTTTACATTCCGTGTATTAGTGATATCTTATGATGTTTCTTTTTCTGTGCGACATATTTCACTTAGAATCATCGTACCTGAATCCACTCATTATGCTGCTATGGGCCTGATGACATAGATTTCATTGCTGAGTGATATTGCATTGTACGTTAGTACCACAAATTCTTTATCCATTTTTCGCTTTCTGCGATATTGAACTTGTACCGTAACCGAGGTTCCTGTAAACAGAGCCGTCCCAAATTTTGGGGTGGCTGTGTCTTTTTGATTTTAATTTCCCTAAGCTATAGGACCATAAATGGAAGTGCCCTAGGCTCTGTTGCTTTGTTTTTTAGATGTTTCAGGAAACACCATACACTTCTGCAGAGTGGCTGTTGGCAATTTACATCCCGCCCATCAGCCTAACTAGGCTCCCAGTTCTCCATGGCCTGTCCTGCCTTTCTGGATTTTACACTTTTTTCAGATGGCCCTTTTGACCGGGGGGCAGTGAGACTTCATTGTAGTGCAGATTTCCTTTGCAAGCTTGCTTGGTTGGCCAAAAAGTGCGTATGCGTTTTTTCCTGAATATATTCAGGAAAAAACGCATACGCCCTTTTTGGCCAAGTGCATCATTGTGGACGTTCTGCCTCTTTTCCTATGCTTTACATGCAATTCCAGTCTACCTCCTGAAATCGGTTTCCTGCAATTCTGCCCCGCTTTCAAGTCCTCTTGGCAACCTTACTTCAATATATTTTTGGACGATAGCTGTCATTTATAACTCTGCAGGTGTGTGAATTACAGGGCCCCTGAGCTCCTTTCTTCAACTCGCTTTCTTGTGAGCTGGCCGCAACACCGCAGGATTGCTTCAGGCCCTAGTGTGGTTCCGGCATGGCTCGCTGAGCCTTTGGTTAATTCCTCTTCCTGTTGGGAAATGAGAGTTAAATTTGCCCGTCCAGACTCCTCCAGCTAGCCTCTCATTGGTTCTCCCTATTCTTGTTCATTTTCTGCAGAAATTGCAAACTGGGCCAAACAGGAGGTTAAAGGCACTGACTCTCCAAGTGGGGAGAGTGTTAGTAAAGCGTCTGGAATGTTGCACCCGAGTACCAGGGGACGAAAACTGAGACACATTTGAACACGTTTCCCGATCACACGGTGGATCATACTCTGTGTACCACATGCATGTTTTAGCTGAAGGAAGAATCCTTTAAACCTGGAGAGTTGAGAACCATGGAATGGTTACCATGCAATATGACTTCAAAGGGTCTGCATTTGCTCACCGAACCTCACCAATCCTATCACTGCTGCGTTTATGCCGCTGTACACACGCTTGATTCTCTTTCGTAGACATATCAATCCATAGGTTTTAAGATTCTTACTAGTCAAGTATATTCTTAGGCGTTTAATATGGGGTGTTGAGTCCACTTCGTTGAGCAAGCAGTAGCTCTTGTCTATTACATATTTGTCTTATGGAAAGGTATCTGTGCTAATTTCAATCTCTGGTTTTATGCAGCACCCCAACTCACCTTTCCCCTTAAGCAAGCATAAGTTGGTTTTCTACATTTGAGACCCTATTCTGTTTTGTAATTCAGTTCCTGTGTAGCCAAGTTTACATTCCGTGTATTAGTGATATCTTATGATGTTTCTTTTTCTGTGTGACATATTTCACTTAGAATCATCGTACCTGAATCCACTCATTATGCTGCTACTGGCCTGATGACATAGATTTCATTGCTGAGTGATATTGCATTGTACGTTAGTACCACAACTTCTTTATCCATTTTTCTCTTTCTGCGATATTGAACTTGTACCGTAAACGAGGTTCTTGTAAACAGAGCCATCCCAAACTTTGGGGTGGCTGTGTCTTTTTGATTTTAATTTCCCTAAGCTATAGGCCCATAAGTAGAAATTGTCTAGGCTCTGTTGCTTTGTTTTTTAGATGTTTCAGGAAACACCATACATTTCTCCAGAGTGGCTGTTGGCAGTTTACATCCCGCCCATCAGCATAACAAGGCTCCCAGTTCTCCATGGACTGTCCTGCCTTTCTGGATTTTACACTTTTTTCAGATGGCCCTTTTGACCGGGGGGCAGTGAGACTTCATTGTAGTGCAGATTTCCTTTGCAAGCTTGCTTGGTTGGCCAAAAAGGGCGTATGCGTTTTTTCCTGAATATATTCAGGAAAAAACGCATACGCCCTTTTTGGCCAAGTGCATCATTGTGGACGTTCTGCCTCTTTTCCTATGCTTTACATGCAATTCCAGTCTACCTCCTGAAATCGGTTTCCTGCAATTCTGCCCCGCTTTCAAGTCCTCTTGGCAACCTTACTTCAATATATTTTTGGACGATAGCTGTCATTTATAACTCTGCAGGTGTGTGAATTACAGGGCCCCTGAGCTCCTTTCTTCAACTCGCTTTCTTGTGAGCTGGCCGCAATACCGCAGGATTGCTTCAGGCCCTAGTGTGGTTCCGGCATGGCTCGCTGAGCCTTTGGTTAATTCCTCTTCCTGTTGGGAAATGAGAGTTAAATTTGCCCGTCCAGACTCCTCCAGCTAGCCTCTCATTGGTTCTCCCTATTCTTGTTCATTTTCTGCAGAAATTGCAAACTGGGCCAAACAGGAGGTTAAAGGCACTGACTCTCCAAGTGGGGAGAGTGTTAGTAAAGCGTCTGGAATGTTGCACCCGAGTACCAGGGGACGAAAACTGAGACACATTTGAACACGTTTCCCGATCACACGGTGGATCATACTCTGGGTACCACATGCATGTTTTAGCTGAAGGAAGAATCCTTTAAACCTGGAGAGTTGAGAACCATGGAATGGTTACCATGCAATATGACTTCAAAGGGTCTGCATTTGCTCACCGAACCTCACCAATCCTATCACTGCTGCGTTTATGCCGCTGTACACACGCTTGATTCTCTTTCGTAGACATATCAATCCATAGGTTTTAAGATTCTTACTAGTCAAGTATATTCTTAGGCGTTTAATATGGGGTGTTGAGTCCACTTCGTTGAGCAAGCAGTAGCTCTTGTCTATTACATATTTGTCTTATGGAAAGGTATCTGTGCTAATTTCAATCTCTGGTTTTATGCAGCACCCCAACTCACCTTTCCCCTTAAGCAAGCATAAGTTGGTTTTCTACATTTGAGACCCTATTCTGTTTTGTAATTCAGTTCCTGTGTAGCCAAGTTTACATTCCGTGTATTAGTGATATCTTATGATGTTTCTTTTTCTGTGTGACATATTTCACTTAGAATCATCGTACCTGAATCCACTCATTATGCTGCTATGGGCCTGATGACATAGATTTCATTGCTGAGTGATATTGCATTGTACGTTAGTACCACAACTTCTTTATCCATTTTTCTCTTTCTGCAATATTGAACTTGTACCGTAAACGAGGTTCTTGTAAACAGAGCCATCCCAAACTTTGGGGTGGCTGTGTCTTTTTGATTTTAATTTCCCTAAGCTATAGGCCCATAAGTAGAAATTGTCTAGGCTCTGTTGCTTTGTTTTTTAGATGTTTCAGGAAACACCATACATTTCTCCAGAGTGGCTGTTGGCAGTTTACATCCCGCCCATCAGCATAACAAGGCTCCCAGTTCTCCATGGACTGTCCTGCCTTTCTGGATTTTACACTTTTTTCAGATGGCCCTTTTGACCGGGGGGCAGTGAGACTTCATTGTAGTGCAGATTTCCTTTGCAAGCTTGCTTGGTTGGCCAAAAAGGGCGTATGCGTTTTTTCCTGAATATATTCAGGAAAAAACGCATACGCCCTTTTTGGCCAAGTGCATCATTGTGGACGTTCTGCCTCTTTTCCTATGCTTTACATGCAATTCCAGTCTACCTCCTGAAATCGGTTTCCTGCAATTCTGCCCCGCTTTCAAGTCCTCTTGGCAGCCTTACTTCAATATATTTTTGGACGATAGCTGTCATGTATAACTCTGCAGGTTTGTGAATTACAGGGCCCCTGAGCTCCTTTCTTCAACTCGCTTTCTTGTGAGCTGGCCGCAACACCGCAGGATTTCTTCAGGCCCTAGTGTGGTTCCGGCATGCCTCGCTGAGCCTTTGGTTAATTCCTCTTCCTGGTGGGAAATGAGAGTTAAATTTGCCCGTCCAGACACCTCCAGCTAGTCTCTCATTGGTTCTCCCTATTCCTGTTCATTTTCCGCAGAAATTGCAAACTGGGCCAAACAGGAGGTTAAAGGCACTGACACTCCAAGTGGGGAGAGTGTTAGTAAAGCGTCTGGAATGTTGCACCCGAGTACCAGGGGACGAAAACTGAGACACATTTGAACATGTTTCCCGATCACACGGTGGATCATACTCTGGGTTCCACATGCATGTTTTAGTTGAAGGAAGAATCCCTTAAACCTGGAGAGTTGAGAACCTTGGAATGGGTACCATGCAATATGACTTCAAAGGGTCTGCATTTGCTCACCGAACCTCACCAATCCTTTCACTGCTGCGTTTATGCCGCTGTACACACGCTTGATTCTCTTTCGGAGACATATAAATCCATAGGTTTTAAGATTCTTACTAGTCAGGTATATTCTTAGGCGTTTAATATGGGGTGTTGAGTCCACTTCGTTGAGCAAGCAGTAGCTCTTGTCTATTACATATTTGGCTTATGGAAAGGTATCTGTGTTAATTTCAATCTCTGGTTTTATGCAGCACCCCAACTCACCTTTCCCCTTAAGCAAGCATAAGTTGGTTTTCTACATTTGAGACCCTATTCTGTTTTGTAATTCAGTTCCTGTGTAGCCAAGTTTACATTCCGTGTATTAGTGATATCTTATGATGTTTCTTTTTCTTTGTGACATATTTCACTTAGAATCATCGTACCTGAATCCACTCATTATGCTGCTATGGGCCTGATGACATAGATTTCATTGCTGAGTGATATTGCATTGTACGTTAGTACCACAACTTCTTTATCCATTTTTCTCTTTCTGCGATATTGAACTTGTACCGTAAACGAGGTTCTTGTAAACAGAGCTGTCCCAAACTTTGGGGTGGCTGTGTCTTTTTGATTTTAATTTCCCTAAGCTATAGGACCATTAGTGGAAGTTGTCTAGGCTCTGTTGCTTTGTTTTTTAGATGTTTCAGGAAACACCATACATTTCTCCAGAGTGGGTGTTGGCAGTTTACATCCCGCCCATCAGCATAACAAGGCTCCCAGTTCTCCATGGACTGTCCTGCCTTTCTGGATTTTACACTTTTTTCAGATGGCCCTTTTGACCGGGGGGCAGTGAGACTTCATTGTAGTGCAGATTTCCTTTGCAAGCTTGCTTGGTTGGCCAAAAAGGGCGTATGCGTTTTTTCCTGAATATATTCAGGAAAAAACGCATACGCCCTTTTTGGCCAAGTGCATCATTGTGGACGTTCTGCCTCTTTTCCTATGCTTTACATGCAATTCCAGTCTACCTCCTGAAATCGGTTTCCTGCAATTCTGCCCCGCTTTCAAGTCCTCTTGGCAGCCTTACTTCAATATATTTTTGGACGATAGCTGTCATGTATAACTCTGCAGGTTTGTGAATTACAGGGCCCCTGAGCTCCTTTCTTCAACTCGCTTTCTTGTGAGCTGGCCGCAACACCGCAGGATTGCTTCAGGCCCTAGTGTGGGTCCGGCATGGCTCGCTGAGCCTTTGGTTAATTCCTCTTCTTGGTGGGAAATGAGAGTTAAATTTACCCGTGCAGACACCTCCAGCTAGTCTCTCATTGGTTCTCCCTATTCCTGTTCATTTTCCGCAGAAATTGCAAACTGGGCCAAACAGGAGGTTAAAGGCACTGACTCTCCAAGTGGGGAGAGTGTTAGTAAAGCGTCTGGAATGTTGCACCCGAGTACCAGGGGACGAAAAGTGAGACACATTTGAACACGTTTCACGATCACACGGTGGATCATACTCTGGGTTCCACATGCATGTTTTAGCTGAAGGAAGAATCCCTTAAACCTGGAGAGTTGAGAACCATGGAATGGGTACCATGCAATATGACTTCAAAGGGTCTGCATTTGCTCACCGAACCTCACCAATCCTATCACTGCTGCGTTTATGCCGCTGTACACATGCTTGATTCTCTTTCGGAGACATATAAATCCATAGGTTTTAAGATTCTTACTAGTCAGGTATATTCTTAGGCGTTTAATATGGGGTGTTGAGTCCACTTCGTTGAGCAAGCAGTAGCTCTTGTCTATTACATATTTGGCTTATGGAAAGGTATCTGTGCTAATTTCAATCTCTGGTTTTATGCAGCACCCCAACTCACCTTTCCCCTTAAGCAAGCATAAGTTTGTTTTCTACATTTGAGACCCTATTCTGTTTTGTAATTCAGTTCCTGTGTAGCCAAGTTTACATTCCGTGTATTAGTGATATCTTATGATGTTTCTTTTTTTGTGTGACGTATTTCACTTAGAATCATCGTACCTGAATCCACTCATTATGCTGCTATGAGCCTGATGAAAGAGATTTCATTGCTGAGTGATATTGCATTGTACGTTAGTACCACAACTTCTTTATCCATTTTTCGCTTTCTGCGATATTGAACTTGTACCGGAAACGAGGTTCTTGTAAACAGAGCTGTCCCAAACTTTGGGGTGGCTGTGTCTTTTTGATTTTAATTTCCCTAATCTATAGGACCATAAGTGGAAGTGCCCTAGGCTCTGTTGCTTGTTTTTTAGATGTTTCAGGAAACACCATACACTTCTCCAGAGTGGCTGTTGGCAATTTACATCCCGCCCATCAGCATAAGAAGGCTCCCAGTTCTCCATGGCCTGTCCTGCCTTTCTGGATTTTACACTTTTTTCAGATGGCCCTTTTGACCGGGGGGCAGTGAGACTTCATTGTAGTGCAGATTTCCTTTGCAAGCTTGCTTGGTGGGCCAAAAAGGGTGTCTGCGTTTTTTCCTGAGTATATTCAGGAAAAAACGCAGACGCCCTTTTTGGCCAAGTGCATCATTGAGGACCTTCTGCCTCTTTTCCTATGCTTTACATGCAATTCCAGTCTACCTCCGGAAATCGGTTTCCTGCAATTCTGCCCCGCTTTCAAGTCCTCTTGGCAGCCTTACTTCAATATATTTTTGGACGGTAGCTGTCATTTATAACTCTGCAGGTTTGTGAATTACAGGGCCCCTGAGTTCCTTTCTTCAACTCGCTTTCTTGTGAGCTGGCCGCAACACCGCAGGATTGCTTCAGGCCCTAGTGTGGTTCCGTCATGGCACGCTGAGCCTTTGGTTAATTCCTCTTCCTGGTGGGAAATGAGAGTTAAATTTGCCCGTCCAGACTCCTCCAGCTAGTCTCTCATTGGTTCTCCCTATTCCTGTTCATTTTCCGAAGAAATTGCAAACTGGGCCAAACAGGAGGTTAAAGGCACTGACTCTCCAAGTGGGGAGAGTGTTAGTAAAGCGTCTGGAATGTTGCACCCCAGTACCAGGGGATGAAAACTGAGACATATTTGAACACGTTTCCCGATCACACGTTGGATCATACTCTGGGTTCCACATGCATGTTTTAGCTGAAGGAAGAATCCCTTAAACCTGAAGAGTTGAGAACCATGGAATGGGAACCCTGCAATATGACTTCAAAGGGTCTGCATTTGCTCACCGAACATCACCAATCCTATCACTGTTGCATTTATGCCGCTGTACACATGCTTGATTCTCTTTCAGAGACATATAAATCCATAGGTTTTAAGATTCTTACTAGTCAGGTATATTCTTAGGCGTTTAATATGGGGTGTTGAGTCCACTTCGTTGAGCAAGCAGTAGCTCTTGCCTATTACATATTTGGCTTATGGAAAGGTATTTGTGCTAATTTCTATCTCTGGTTTTATGCAGCACCCCAACTCACCTTTCCCCTTAAGCAAGCATAAGTTGGTTTTCTACATTTGAGACCCTATTCTGTTTTGTAATTCAGTTCCTGTGTAACCAAGTTTACATTCCGTGTATTAGTGATATCTTATGATGTTTCTTTTTCTGTGTGACTTATTTCACTTAGAATCATCGTACCTGAATCCACTCATTATGCTGCTACTGGCCTGATGACATACATTTCATTGCTGAGTGATATTGCATTGTACGTAAGTACCACAACTTCTTTATCCATTTTTCGCTTTCTGTGATATTGAACTTCTACCGTAAACGAGGTTCTTGTAAACAGAGCTGTCCCAAACTTTGGGGTGGCTGTGTCTTTTTGATTTTAATTTCCCTAAGCTATAGGACCATAAGTGGAAGTGCCCTAGGCTCTGTTGCTTTGTTTTTTAGATGTTTCAGGAAACACCATACACTTCTCCAGAGTGGCTGTTGGCAATTTACATCACGCCCATTGGCATAACAAAACTCCCAGTTCTCCATGGCCTGTCCTGCCTTTCTGGATTTTACACTTTTTTCAGATTGCTCTTTTGACCAGGGAGCTCTGAGACTTCATTGTAGTGCAGATTTCCTTTGCAAGCTTGCTTGGTTGGCCAAAAAGT
Source organism: Pseudorca crassidens (assembly GCF_039906515.1). Classification (NCBI taxonomy): domain Eukaryota; kingdom Metazoa; phylum Chordata; class Mammalia; order Artiodactyla; family Delphinidae; genus Pseudorca; species Pseudorca crassidens. Next base: position 3,887,255 of record NW_027136301.1, read on the forward strand.
GCATATGCGTTTATTCCTTGAATATATTCAGGAAAAAACGCATACGCCCTTTTTGGCCAAGTGCATCATTGTGGACGTTCTGCCTCTTTTCCTATGCTTTACATGCAATTCCAGTCTACCTCCTGAAATCGGTTTCCTGCAATTCTGCCCGACTTTCAAGTCCTCTTGGCAGGCTTACTTCAATATATTTTTGGACGATAGCTTTCATTTATAACTCTGCAGGTGTGTGAATTACAGGGCCCCTGAGCTCCTTTCTTCAACTCGCTTTCTTCTGAGCTGGCCGCAACACTGCAGGATTGCTTCAGGCCCTACTGTGGTACCGGCATGGCACGCTGAGCCTTTGGTTAATTCCTCTTCCTGGTGGGAAATGAGAGTTAAATTTGCCCGTCCAGACACCTCCAGCTAGTCTCTCATTGGTTCTCCCTATTCCTGTTCATTTTCCACAGAAATTGCAACCGGGGCCAAACAGGAGGTTAAAGGCACTGACTCTCCAAGTGGGGAGAGTGTTAGTAAAGCGTCTGGAATGTTGCACCCGAGTACCATGGGACGAAAACTGAGACACATTTGAACACGTTTCCTGATCACACGGTGGATCATACTCTGGGTTCCACATGCATGTTTTAGCTGAAGGAAGAATCCCTTAAATATGGAGAGTTGAGAACCATGGAATGGGTACCATGCAATATGACTTCAAAGGGTCTGCATTTGCTCACCGAACCTCACCAATCCTATCACTGCTGCGTTTATGTCACTGTACACACACTTGATTCTCTTTCGGAGACATATAAATCAATAGGTTTTAAGATTCTTACTAGTCAGGTATATCCTTAGGCGTTTAATATGGGGTGTTGAGTCCACTTCGTTGAGCAAGCAGTAGCTCTTGTCTATTACATATTTGGCTTATGGAAAGGTATCTGTGCTAATTTCAATCTCTGGTTTTATGCAGCACCCCAACTCACCTTTCCCCTTAAGCAAGCATAAGTTGGTTTTCTACATTTGAGACCCTATTCTGTTTTGTAATTCAGTTCCTGTGTAGGCAAGTTTACATTCCGTGTATTAGTGATATCTTATGATGTTTCTTTTTCTGTGTGACTTATTTCACTTAGAATCATCGTACCTGAATCCACTCATTATGCTGCTACTGGCCTGATGACATAGATTTCATTGCTGAGTGATATTGCATTGTACGTAAGTACCACAACTTCTTTATCCATTTTTTGCTTTCTGCGATATTGAACTTGTACCGTAAACGAGGTTCTTGTAAACAGAGCCGTTCCAAACTTTGGGGTGGCTGTGTCTTTTTGATTTTAATTTCCCTAATCTATAGGACCATAAGTGGAAGTGCCCTAGGCTCTGTTGCTTTGTTTTTTAGATGTTTCAGGAAACACCATACACTTCTCCAGAGTGGCTGTTGGCAATTTACATCCCGCCCATCAGTCTAACTAGGCTCCCAGTTCTCCATGGCCTGTCCTGCCTTTCTGGATTTTACACTTTTTTCAGATGGCCCTTTTGACCGGGGGGCAGTGAGACTTCATTGTAGTGCAGATTTCCTTTGCAAGCTTGCTTGGTTGGCCAAAAAGGGCGTATGCGTTTTTTCCTGAATATATTCAGGAAAAAAAGAATACGCCCTTTTTGGCCAAGTGCATCATTGTGGACGTTCTGCCTCTTTTCCTATGCTTTACATGCAATTCCAGTCTACCTCCTGAAATCGGTTTCCTGCAATTCTGCCCCGCTTTCAAGTCCTCTTGGCAGCCTTACTTCAATATATTTTTGGACGATAGCTGTCATTTATAACTCTGCAGGTTTGTGAATTACAGTGCCCCTGAGCTCCTTTCTTCAACTCGCTTTCTTGTGAGCTGGCCGCAACACCGCAGGATTGCTTCAGGCCCTAGTGTGGTTCCGGCACGGCAGGCTGAGCCTTTGGTTAATTCCTCTTCCTGGTGGGAAATGAGAGTAAAATTTGCCCGTCCAGACACCTCCAGCTAGTCTCTCATTGGTTCTCCCTATTCCTGTTCATTTTCCGAAGAAATTGCAAACTGGGCCAAACAGGAGGTTAAAGGCACTGACTCTCCAAGTGGGGAGAGTGTTAGTAAAGCATCTGGAATGTTGCACCCGAGTACCAGGGGACGAAAACTGAGACATATTTGAACACGTTTCCCGATCACACGGTGGATCATACTCTGGGTTCCACATGCATGTTTTATCTGAAGGAAGAATCCCTTAAACCTGGAGAGTTGAGAACCATGGAATGGGTACCATGCAATATGACTTCAAAGGGTCTGCATTTGCTCACCGAACCTCACCAATCCTATCACTGCTGCGTTTATGCCGCTGTACACACGCTTGATTCTCTTTCGTAGACATATCAATCCATAGGTTTTAAGATTCTTACTAGTCAGGTATATTTTTAGGCGTTTAATATGGGGTGTTGAGTCCACTTCGTTGAGCAAGCAGTAGCTCTTGTCTATTACATATTTGGCTTATGGAAAGGTATCTGTGCTAATTTCAATCTCTGGTTTTATGCAGCACCACAACTCACCTTTCCCCTTAAGCAAGCATAAGTTGGTTTTCTACATTTGAGACCCTATTCTGTTTTGTAATTCAGTTCCTGTGTAGGCAAGTTTACATTCCGTGTATTAGTGATATCTTATGATGTTTCTTTTTCTGTGTGACTTATTTCACTTAGAATCATCGTACCTGAATCCACTCATTATGCTGCTACTGGCCTGATGACATAGATTTCATTGCTGAGTGATATTGCATTGTACGTAAGTACCACAACTTCTTTATCCATTTTTTGCTTTCTGCGATATTGAACTTGTACCGTAAACGAGGTTCTTGTAAACAGAGCCGTTCCAAACTTTGGGGTGGCTGTGTCTTTTTGATTTTAATTTCCCTAATCTATAGGACCATAAGTGGAAGTGCCCTAGGCTCTGTTGCTTTGTTTTTTAGATGTTTCAGGAAACACCATACACTTCTCCAGAGTGGCTGTTGGCAATTTACATCCCGCCCATCAGTCTAACTAGGCTCCCAGTTCTCCATGGCCTGTCCTGCCTTTCTGGATTTTACACTTTTTTCAGATGGCCCTTTTGACCGGGGGGCAGTGAGACTTCATTGTAGTGCAGATTTCCTTTGCAAGCTTGCTTGGTTGGCCAAAAAGGGCGTATGCGTTTTTTCCTGAATATATTCAGGAAAAAAAGAATACGCCCTTTTTGGCCAAGTGCATCATTGTGGACGTTCTGCCTCTTTTCCTATGCTTTACATGCAATTCCAGTCTACCTCCTGAAATCGGTTTCCTGCAATTCTGCCCCGCTTTCAAGTCCTCTTGGCAGCCTTACTTCAATATATTTTTGGACGATAGCTGTCATTTATAACTCTGCAGGTTTGTGAATTACAGTGCCCCTGAGCTCCTTTCTTCAACTCGCTTTCTTGTGAGCTGGCCGCAACACCGCAGGATTGCTTCAGGCCCTAGTGTGGTTCCGGCAGGGCAGGCTGAGCCTTTGGTTAATTCCTCTTCCTGGTGGGAAATGAGAGTAAAATTTGCCCGTCCAGGCACCTCCAGCTAGTCTCTCATTGGTTCTCCCTATTCCTGTTCATTTTCCGAAGAAATTGCAAACTGGGCCAAACAGGAGTTTAAAGGCACTGACTCTCCAAGTGGGGAGAGTGTTAGTAAAGCATCTGGAATGTTGCACCCGAGTACCAGGGGACGAAAACTGAGACACATTTGAACACGTTTCCCGATCACACGGTGGATCATACTCTGGGTTCCACATGCATGTTTTATCTGAAGGAAGAATCCCTTAAACCTGGAGAGTTGAGAACCATGGAATGGGTACCATGCAATATGACTTCAAAGGGTCTGCATTTGCTCACCGAACCTCACCAATCCTATCACTGCTGCGTTTATGCCACTGTACACACGCTTGATTCTCTTTCGTAGACATATCAATCCATAGGTTTTAAGATTCTTACTAGTCAGGTATATTTTTAGGCGTTTAATATGGGGTGTTGAGTCCACTTCGTTGAGCAAGCAGTAGCTCTTGTCTATTACATATTTGGCTTATGGAAAGGTATCTGTGCTAATTTCAATCTCTGGTTTTATGCAGCACCCCAACTCACCTTTCCCCTTAAGCAAGCATAAGTTGGTTTTCTACATTTGAGACCCTATTCTGTTTTTTTTTTTTTTTTTTTTTTTTTGCGGTACGCGGGCCTCTCACTGCTGTGGCCTCTCCCATTGCAGAGCACAGGCTCCAGACGCGCAGGCTCAGCGGCCATGGCTGACGGGCCTAGCCGTTCCGCGGCATGTGGGATCTTCCTGGACCGGGGCATGAACCCGTGTCCCCTGCATCGGCAAGCGGACTCTGAACCACTGCGCCACCAGGGAAGCCCCCTATTCTGTTTTGTAATTCAGTTCCTGTGTAGGCAAGTTTACATTCCGTGTATTAGTGATATCTTATGATGTTTCTTTTTCTGTGTGACTTATTTCACTTAGAATCATCGTACCTGAATCCACTCATTATGCTGCTACTGGCCTGATGACATAGATTTCATTGCTGAGTGATATTGCATTTTACGTAAGTACCACAACTTCTTTATCCATTTTTTGCTTCCTGCGATATTGAACTTGTACCGTAAACGAGGTTCTTGTAAACAGAGCCGTTCCAAACTTTGGGGTGGCTGTGTCTTTTTGATTTTAATTTCCCTAATCTATAGGACCATAAGTGGAAGTGCCCTAGGCTCTGTTGCTTTGTTTTTTAGATGTTTCAGGAAACACCATACACTTCTCCAGAGTGGCTGTTGGCAATTTACATCCCGCCCATCAGTCTAACTAGGCTCCCAGTTCTCCATGGCCTGTCCTGCCTTTCTGGATTTTACACTTTTTTCAGATGGCCCTTTTGACCGGGGGGCAGTGAGACTTCATTGTAGTGCAGATTTCCTTTGCAAGCTTGCTTGGTTGGCCAAAAAGGGCGTATGCGTTTTTTCCTGAATATATTCAGGAAAAAAAGAATACGCCCTTTTTGGCCAAGTGCATCATTGTGGACGTTCTGCCTCTTTTCCTATGCTTTACATGCAATTCCAGTCTACCTCCTGAAATCGGTTTCCTGCAATTCTGCCCCGCTTTCAAGTCCTCTTGGCAGCCTTACTTCAATATATTTTTGGACGATAGCTGTCATTTATAACTCTGCAGGTTTGTGAATTACAGTGCCCCTGAGCTCCTTTCTTCAACTCGCTTTCTTGTGAGCTGGCCGCAACACCGCAGGATTGCTTCAGGCCCTAGTGTGGTTCCGGCACGGCAGGCTGAGCCTTTGGTTAATTCCTCTTCCTGGTGGGAAATGAGAGTAAAATTTGCCCGTCCAGACACCTCCAGCTAGTCTCTCATTGGTTCTCCCTATTCCTGTTCATTTTCCGAAGAAATTGCAAACTGGGCCAAACAGGAGGTTAAAGGCACTGACTCTCCAAGTGGGGAGAGTGTTAGTAAAGCATCTGGAATGTTGCACCCGAGTACCAGGGGACGAAAACTGAGACACATTTGAACACGTTTCCCGATCACACGGTGGATCATACTCTGGGTTCCACATGCATGTTTTAGCTGAAGGAAGAATCCCTTAAACCTGGAGAGTTGAGAACCATGGAATGGGTACCATGCAATATGACTTCAAAGGGTCTGCATTTGCTCACCGAACCTCACCAATCCTATCACTGCTGCGTTCATGCCGCTGTACACACGCTTGATTCTCTTTCGTAGACATATCAATCCATAGGTTTTAAGATTCTTACTAGTCAGGTATATTTTTAGGCGTTTAATATGGGGTGTTGAGTCCACTTCGTTGAGCAAGCAGTAGCTCTTGTCTATTACATATTTGGCTTATGGAAAGGTATCTGTGCTAATTTCAATCTCTGGTTTTATGCAGCACCCCAACTCACCTTTCCCCTTAAGCAAGCATAAGTTGGTTTTCGACATTTGAGACCCTATTCTGTTTTGTAATTCAGTTCCTGTGTAGGCAAGTTTACATTCCGTGTATTAGTGATATCTTATGATGTTTCTTTTTCTGTGTGACTTATTTCACTTAGAATCATCGTACCTGAATCCACTCATTATGCTGCTACTGGCCTGATGACATAGATTTCATTGCTGAGTGATATTGCATTGTACGTAAGTACCACAACTTCTTTATCCATTTTTTGCTTTCTGCGATATTGAACTTGTACCGTAAACGAGGTTCTTGTAAACAGAGCCATTCCAAACTTTGGGGTGGCTGTGTCTTTTTGATTTTAATTTCCCTAATCTATAGGACCATAAGTGGAAGTGCCCTAGGCTCTGTTGCTTTGTTTTTTAGATGTTTCAGGAAACACCATACACTTCTCCAGAGTGGCTGTTGGCAATTTACATCCCGCCCATCAGTCTAACTAGGCTCCCAGTTCTCCATGGCCTGTCCTGCCTTTCTGGATTTTACACTTTTTTCAGATGGCCCTTTTGACCGGGGGGCAGTGAGACTTCATTGTAGTGCAGATTTCCTTTGCAAGCTTGCTTGGTTGGCCAAAAAGAGTGTATGCGTTTTTTCCTGAATATATTCAGGAAAAAAAGAATACGCCCTTTTTGGCCAAGTGCATCATTGTGGACGTTCTGCCTCTTTTCCTATGCTTTACATGCAATTCCAGTCTACCTCCGGAAATCGGTTTCCTGCAATTCTGCCCCACTTTCAAGTCCTCTTGGCAGCCTTACTTCAATATATTTTTGGACGATAGCTGTCATTTAGAACTCTGCAGGTTTGTGAATTACAGTGCCCCTGAGCTCCTTTCTTCAACTCGCTTTCTTCTGAGCTGGCCGCAACACCGCAGGATTGCTTCAGGCCCTAGTGTGGTTTCGGCATGGCTCGCTGAGCCTTTGGTTAATTCCTCTTCCTGGTGGGAAATGAGAGTTAAATTTGCCCGTCCAGACAGCTCGGGCTACTCTCTCATTGGTTCTCCCTATTCCTGTTCATTTTCCGCAGAAATTGCAAACTGGGCCAAACAGGAGGTTAAAGGCACTGACTCTCCAAGTGGGGAGAGTGTTAGTAAAGCGTCTGGAATGTTGCACCCGAGTACCAGGGGACGAAAACTGAGACACATTTGAACACGTTTCCCGATCACACGGTGGATCATACTCTGGGTTCCACATGCATGTTTTAGCTGAAGGAAGAATCCCTTAAACCTGGAGAGTTGAGAACCATGGAATGGGTACATTGCAATATGACTTCAAAGGGTCTGCATTTGCTCACCGAACCTCACCAATCCTATCACTGCTGCATTTATGCCGCTGTAAACACGCTTGATTCTCTTTCGGAGACATATCAATCCATAGGTTTTAAGATTCTTACTAGTCAGGTATATTCTTAGGCGTTTAATATGCAGTGTTGAGTCCACTTCGTTGAGCAAGCAGTAGCTCTTGTCTATTACATATTTGGCTTATGGAAAGGTATCTGTGCTAATTTCAATCTCTGGTTTTATGCAGCACCCCAACTCACCTTTCCCCTTAAGCAAGCATAAGTTGGTTTTCGACATTTGAGACCCTATTCTGTTTTGTAATTCAGTTCCTGTGTAGGCAAGTTTACATTCCGTGTATTAGTGATATCTTATGATGTTTCTTTTTCTGTGTGACTTATTTCACTTAGAATCATCGTACCTGAATCCACTCATTATGCTGCTACTGGCCTGATGACATAGATTTCATTGCTGAGTGATATTGCATTGTACGTAAGTACCACAACTTCTTTATCCATTTTTTGCTTTCTGCGATATTGAACTTGTACCGTAAACGAGGTTCTTGTAAACAGAGCCGTTCCAAACTTTGGGGTGGCTGTGTCTTTTTGATTTTAATTTCCCTAATCTATAGGACCATAAGTGGAAGTGCCCTAGGCTCTGTTGCTTTGTTTTTTAGATGTTTCAGGAAACACCATACACTTCTCCAGAGTGGCTGTTGGCAATTTACATCCCGCCCATCAGTCTAACTAGGCTCCCAGTTCTCCATGGCCTGTCCTGCCTTTCTGGATTTTACACTTTTTTCAGATGGCCCTTTTGACCGGGGGGCAGTGAGACTTCATTGTAGTGCAGATTTCCTTTGCAAGCTTGCTTGGTTGGCCAAAAAGAGTGTATGCGTTTTTTACTGAATATATTCAGGAAAAAAAGAATACGCCCTTTTTGGCCAAGTGCATCATTGTGGACGTTCTGCCTCTTTTCCTATGCTTTACATGCAATTCCAGTCTACCTCCGGAAATCGGTTTCCTGCAATTCTGCCCCACTTTCAAGTCCTCTTGGCAGCCTTACTTCAATATATTTTTGGACGATAGCTGTCATTTAGAACTCTGCAGGTTTGTGAATTACAGTGCCCCTGAGCTCCTTTCTTCAACTCGCTTTCTTCTGAGCTGGCCGCAACACCGCAGGATTGCTTCAGGCCCTAGTGTGGTTTCGGCATGGCTCGCTGAGCCTTTGGTTAATTCCTCTTCCTGGTGGGAAATGAGAGTTAAATTTGCCCGTCCAGACAGCTCGGGCTACTCTCTCATTGGTTCTCCCTATTCCTGTTCATTTTCCGCAGAAATTGCAAACTGGGCCAAACAGGAGGTTAAAGGCACTGACTCTCCAAGTGGGGAGAGTGTTAGTAAAGCGTCTGGAATGTTGCACCCGAGTACCAGGGGACGAAAACTGAGACACATTTGAACACGTTTCCCGATCACACGGTGGATCATACTCTGGGTTCCACATGCATGTTTTAGCTGAAGGAAGAATCCCTTAAACCTGGAGAGTTGAGAACCATGGAATGGGTACATTGCAATATGACTTCAAAGGGTCTGCATTTGCTCACCGAACCTCACCAATCCTATCACTGCTGCATTTATGCCGCTGTAAACACGCTTGATTCTTTTTCGGAGACATATCAATCCATAGGTTTTAAGATTCTTACTAGTCAGGTATATTCTTAGGCGTTTAATATGCAGTGTTGAGTCCACTTCGTTGAGCAAGCAGTAGCTCTTGTCTATTACATATTTGGCTTATGGAAAGGTATCTGTGCTAATTTCAATCTCTGGTTTTATGCAGCACCCCAACTCACCTTTCCCCTTAAGCAAGCATAAGTTGGTTTTCGACATTTGAGACCCTATTCTGTTTTGTAATTCAGTTCCTGTGTAGGCAAGTTTACATTCCGTGTATTAGTGATATCTTATGATGTTTCTTTTTCTGTGTGACTTATTTCACTTAGAATCATCGTACCTGAATCCACTCATTATGCTGCTACTGGCCTGATGACATAGATTTCATTGCTGAGTGATATTGCATTGTACGTAAGTACCACAACTTCTTTATCCATTTTTTGCTTTCTGCGATATTGAACTTGTACCGTAAACGAGGTTCTTGTAAACAGAGCCGTTCCAAACTTTGGGGTGGCTGTGTCTTTTTGATTTTAATTTCCCTAATCTATAGGACCATAAGTGGAAGTGCCCTAGGCTCTGTTGCTTTGTTTTTTAGATGTTTCAGGAAACACCATACACTTCTCCAGAGTGGCTGTTGGCAATTTACATCCCGCCCATCAGTCTAACTAGGCTCCCAGTTCTCCATGGCCTGTCCTGCCTTTCTGGATTTTACACTTTTTTCAGATGGCCCTTTTGACCGGGGGGCAGTGAGACTTCATTGTAGTGCAGATTCCCTTTGCAAGCTTGCTTGGTTGGCCAAAAAGGGCGTATGCGTTTTTTCCTGAATATATTCAGGAAAAAAAGAATACGCCCTTTTTGGCCAAGTGCATCATTGTGGACGTTCTGCCTCTTTTCCTATGCTTTACATGCAATTCCAGTCTACCTCCTGAAATCGGTTTCCTGCAATTCTGCCCCGCTTTCAAGTCCTCTTGGCAGCCTTACTTCAATATATTTTTGGACGATAGCTGTCATTTATAACTCTGCAGGTTTGTGAATTACAGTGCCCCTGAGCTCCTTTCTTCAACTCGCTTTCTTGTGAGCTGGCCGCAACACCGCAGGATTGCTTCAGGCCCTAGTGTGGTTCCGGCACGGCAGGCTGAGCCTTTGGTTAATTCCTCTTCCTGGTGGGAAATGAGAGTAAAATTTGCCCGTCCAGACACCTCCAGCTAGTCTCTCATTGGTTCTCCCTATTCCTGTTCATTTTCCGAAGAAATTGCAAACTGGGCCAAACAGGAGGTTAAAGGCACTGACTCTCCAAGTGGGGAGAGTGTTAGTAAAGCATCTGGAATGTTGCACCCGAGTACCAGGGGACGAAAACTGAGACACATTTGAACACGTTTCCCGATCACATGGTGGATCATACTCTGGGTTCCACATGCATGTTTTATCTGAAGGAAGAATCCCTTAAACCTGGAGAGTTGAGAACCATGGAATGGGTACCATGCAATATGACTTCAAAGGGTCTGCATTTGCTCACCGAACCTCACCAATCCTATCACTGCTGCGTTCATGCCGCTGTACACACGCTTGATTCTCTTTCGTAGACATATCAATCCATAGGTTTTAAGATTCTTACTAGTCAGGTATATTTTTAGGCGTTTAATATGGGGTGTTGAGTCCACTTCGTTGAGCAAGCAGTAGCTCTTGTCTATTACATATTTGGCTTATGGAAAGGTATCTGTGCTAATTTCAATCTCTGGTTTTATGCAGCACCCCAACTCACCTTTCCCCTTAAGCAAGCATAAGTTGGTTTTCTACATTTGAGACCCTATTCTGTTTTGTAATTCAGTTCCTGTGTAGGCAAGTTTACATTCCGTGTATTAGTGATATCTTATGATGTTTCTTTTTCTGTGTGACTTATTTCACTTAGAATCATCGTACCTGAATCCACTCATTATGCTGCTACTGGCCTGATGACATAGATTTCATTGCTGAGTGATATTGCATTGTACGTAAGTACCACAACTTCTTTATCCATTTTTTGCTTCCTGCGATATTGAACTTGTACCGTAAACGAGGTTCTTGTAAACAGAGCCGTTCCAAACTTTGGGGTGGCTGTGTCTTTTTGATTTTAATTTCCCTAATCTATAGGACCATAAGTGGAAGTGCCCTAGGCTCTGTTGCTTTGTTTTTTAGATGTTTCAGGAAACACCATACACTTCTCCAGAGTGGCTGTTGGCAATTTACATCCCGCCCATCAGTCTAACTAGGCTCCCAGTTCTCCATGGCCTGTCCTGCCTTTCTGGATTTTACACTTTTTTCAGATGGCCCTTTTGACCGGGGGGCAGTGAGACTTCATTGTAGTGCAGATTTCCTTTGCAAGCTTCCTTGGTTGGCCAAAAAGGGCGTATGCGTTTTTTCCTGAATATATTCAGGAAAAAAAGAATACGCCCTTTTTGGCCAAGTGCATCATTGTGGACGTTCTGCCTCTTTTCCTATGCTTTACATGCAATTCCAGTCTACCTCCTGAAATCGGTTTCCTGCAATTCTGCCCCGCTTTCAAGTCCTCTTGGCAGCCTTACTTCAATATATTTTTGGACGATAGCTGTCATTTATAACTCTGCAGGTTTGTGAATTACAGTGCCCCTGAGCTCCTTTCTTCAACTCGCTTTCTTGTGAGCTGGCCGCAACACCGCAGGATTGCTTCAGGCCCTAGTGTGGTTCCGGCACGGCAGGCTGAGCCTTTGGTTAATTCCTCTTCCTGGTGGGAAATGAGAGTAAAATTTGCCCGTCCAGGCACCTCCAGCTAGTCTCTCATTGGTTCTCCCTATTCCTGTTCATTTTCCGAAGAAATTGCAAACTGGGCCAAACAGGAGGTTAAAGGCACTGACTCTCCAAGTGGGGAGAGTGTTAGTAAAGCATCTGGAATGTTGCACCCGAGTACCAGGGGACGAAAACTGAGACACATTTGAACACGTTTCCCGATCACACGGTGGATCATACTCTGGGTTCCACATGCATGTTTTATCTGAAGGAAGAATCCCTTAAACCTGGAGAGTTGAGAACCATGGAATGGGTACCATGCAATATGACTTCAAAGGGTCTGCATTTGCTCACCGAACCTCACCAATCCTATCACTGCTGCGTTTATGCCGCTGTACACACGCTTGATTCTCTTTCGTAGACATATCAATCCATAGGTTTTAAGATTCTTACTAGTCAGGTATATTTTTAGGCGTTTAATATGGGGTGTTGAGTCCACTTCGTTGAGCAAGCAGTAACTCTTGTCTATTACATATTTGGCTTATGGAAAGGTATCTGTGCTAATTTCAATCTCTGGTTTTATGCAGCACCCCAACTCACCTTTCCCCTTAAGCAAGCATAAGTTGGTTTTCTACATTTGAGACCCTATTCTGTTTTGTAATTCAGTTCCTGTGTAGGCAAGTTTACATTCCGTGTATTAGTGATATCTTATGATGTTTCTTTTTCTGTGTGACTTATTTCACTTAGAATCATCGTACCTGAATCCACTCATTATGCTGCTACTGGCCTGATGACATAGATTTCATTGCTGAGTGATATTGCATTTTACGTAAGTACCACAACTTCTTTATCCATTTTTTGCTTCCTGCGATATTGAACTTGTACCGTAAACGAGGTTCTTGTAAACAGAGCCGTTCCAAACTTTGGGGTGGCTGTGTCTTTTTGATTTTAATTTCCCTAATCTATAGGACCATAAGTGGAAGTGCCCTAGGCTCTGTTGCTTTGTTTTTTAGATGTTTCAGGAAACACCATACACTTCTCCAGAGTGGCTGTTGGCAATTTACATCCCGCCCATCAGTCTAACTAGGCTCCCAGTTCTCCATGGCCTGTCCTGCCTTTCTGGATTTTACACTTTTTTCAGATGGCCCTTTTGACCGGGGGGCAGTGAGACTTCATTGTAGTGCAGATTTCCTTTGCAAGCTTGCTTGGTTGGCCAAAAAGGGTGTATGCGTTTTTTCCTGAATATATTCAGGAAAAAAAGAATACGCCCTTTTTGGCCAAGTGCATCATTGTGGACGTTCTGCCTCTTTTCCTATGCTTTACATGCAATTCCAGTCTACCTCCTGAAATCGGTTTCCTGCAATTCTGCCCCGCTTTCAAGTCCTCTTGGCAGCCTTACTTCAATATATTTTTGGACGATAGCTGTCATTTATAACTCTGCAGGTTTGTGAATTACAGTGCCCCTGAGCTCCTTTCTTCAACTCGCTTTCTTGTGAGCTGGCCGCAACACCGCAGGATTGCTTCAGGCCCTAGTGTGGTTCCGGCACGGCAGGCTGAGCCTTTGGTTAATTCCTCTTCCTGGTGGGAAATGAGAGTAAAATTTGCCCGTCCAGACACCTCCAGCTAGTCTCTCATTGGTTCTCCCTATTCCTGTTCATTTTCCGAAGAAATTGCAAACTGGGCCAAACAGGAGGTTAAAGGCACTGACTCTCCAAGTGGGGAGAGTGTTAGTAAAGCATCTGGAGTGTTGCACCCGAGTACCAGGGGACGAAAACTGAGACACATTTGAACACATTTCCCGATCACACGGTGGATCATACTCTGGGTTCCACGTGCATGTTTTATCTGAAGGAAGAATCCCTTAAACCTGGAGAGTTGAGAACCATGGAATGGGTACCATGCAATATGACTTCAAAGGGTCTGCATTTGCTCACCGAACCTCACCAATCCTATCACTGCTGCGTTTATGCCGCTGTACACACGCTTGATTCTCTTTCGTAGACATATAAATCCATAGGTTTTAAGATTCTTACTAGTCAGGTATATTTTTAGGCGTTTAATATGGGGTGTTGAGTCCACTTCGTTGACCAAACAGTAGCTCTTGTCTATTACATATTTGGCTTATGGAAAGGTATCTGTGCTAATTTCAATCTCTGGTTTTATGCAGCACCCCAACTCACCTTTCCCCTTAAGCAAGCATAAGTTGGTTTTCCACATTTGAGACCCTATTCTGTTTTGTAATTCAGTTCCTGTGTAGCCAAGTTTCCACTCCGTGTATTAGTGATACCTTATGATGTTTCTTTTTCTCTGTGACTTATTTCACTTAGAATCATCGTACCTGAATCCACTCATTATGCTGCTACTGGCCTGATGACATAGATTTCATTGCTGAGTGATATTGCATTGTACGTAAGTACCACAACTTCTTTATCCATTTTTCGCTTTCTGCGATATTGAACTTGTACCGTAAACGAGGTTCTTGTAAATATAGCCGTCCCAAACTTTGGGGTGGCTGTGTCTTTTTGATTTTAATTTCCCTAAGCTATAGGACCATAAGTGGAAGTGCCCTAGGCTCTGTTGCTTTGTTTTTTAGATGTTTCAGGAAACACCATACACTTCTCCAGAGTGGCTGTTGGCAATTTACAGCCCGCCCATCAGCATAACAAGGCTCCCAGTTCTCCATGGCCTGTCCTGCCTTTCTGGATTTTACACTTTTTTCAGATGGCCCTTTTGACCGGGGGGCAGTGAGACTTCATTGTAGTGCAGATTTCCTTTGCAAGCTTGCTTGGTTGGCCAAAAAGGGCGTATGCGTTTTTTCCTGAATATATTCAGGAAAAAACGCATACGCCCTTTTTGGCCAAGTGCATCATTGTGGACGTTCTGCCTCTTTTCCTATGCTTTACATGCAATTCCAGTCTACCTCCTGAAATCGGTTTCCTGCAATTCTGCCCCGCTTTCAAGTCCTCTTGGCAGCCTTACTTCAAAATATTTTTGGATGATACCTGTCATTTATAACTCTGCAGGTTTGTGAATCACAGGGCCCCTGAGCTCCTTTCTTCAACTCACTTTCTTGTGAGCTGGCCGAAACACTGCAGGATTGCTTCAGGCCCTAGTGTTGTACTGGCATGGCACGCTGAGCCTTTGGTTAATTCCTCTTCCTGGTGGGAAATGAGAGTTAAATTTGCCCGTCCAGACACCTCCAGCTAGTCTCTCATTGGTTCTCCCTATTCCTGTTCATTTTCTGCAGAAATTGCAAACTGGGCCAAACAGGAGGTTAAAGGCACTGACTCTCCAAGTGGGGAGAGTGTTAGTAAAGCGTCTGGAATGTTGCACCCGAGTACCAGGGGACGAAAACTGAGACACATTTGAACACGTTTCCCGATCACACGTTGGATCATACTCTGGGTTCCACATGCATGTTTTAGCTGAAGGAAGAATCCCTTAAACCTGGAGAGTTGAGAACCGTGGAATGGGTACCATGCAATATGACTTCAAAGGGTCTTCATTTGCTCACCGAACCTCACCAATCCTTTCACTGCTGCGTTTATGCCACTGTACACACACTTGATTCTCTTTCGGAGACATATAAATCCATAGGTTTTAAGATTCTTACTAGTCAGGTATATTCTTAGGCGTTTAATATGGGGTGTTGAGTCCACTTCGTTGAGCAAGGAGTAGCTCTTGTCTATTACATATTTGGCTTATGGAAAGGTATCTGTGCTAATTTCAATCTCTGGTTTTATGCAGCACCCCAACTCACCTTTCCCCTTAAGCAAGCATAAGTTGGTTTTCTACATTTGAGACCCTATTCTGTTTTGTAATTCAGTTCCTGTGTAGCCAAGTTTACATTCCGTGTATTAGTGATATCTTATGATGTTTCTTTTTCTGTGTGACTTATTTCACTTAGAATCATCGTACCTGAATCCACTCATTATGCTGCTACTGGCCTGATGACATACATTTCATTGCTGAGTGATATTGCATTGTACGTAAGTACCACAACTTCTTTATCCATTTTTCGCTTTCTGCGATATTGAACTTGTACCGTAAAAGAGCTTCTTGTAAACAGAGCCGTCCCAAACTTTGGGGTGGCTGTGTCTTTTTGATTTTAATTTCCCTAATCTATAGGACCATAAGTGGAAGTGCCCTAGGCTCTGTTGCTTTGTTTTTTAGATGTTTCAGGAAACACCATACACTTCTGCAGAGTGGCTGTTGGCAATTTACATCCCGCCCATCAGCATAACAAGGCTCCCAGTTCTCCATGGACTGTCCTGCCTTTCTGGATTTTACACTTTTTTCAGATGGCCCTTTTGACCGGGGGGCAGTGAGACTTCATTGTAGTGCAGATTTCCTTTGCAAGCTTGCTTGGTTGGCCAAAAAGTTCGTATGCGTTTTTTCCTGAATATATTCAGGAAAAAACGCATACGCCCTTTTTGGCCAAGTGCATCATTGTGGACGTTCTGCCTCTTTTCCTATGCTTTACATGCAATTCCAGTCTACCTCCTGAAATCGGTTTCCTGCAATTCTGCCCCGCTTTCAAGTCCTCTTGGCAGCCTTACTTCAATATATTTTTGGACGATAGCTGTCATGTATAACTCTGCAGGTTTGTGAATTACAGGGCCCCTGAGCTCCTTTCTTCAACTCGCTTTCTTGTGAGCTGGCCGCAACACCGTAGGATTGCTTCAGGCCCTAGTGTGGTAATGGCATGGCACGCTGAGCCTTTGGTTAATTCCTCTTCCTGGTGGGAAATGAGAGTTAAATTTGCCCGTCCAGACACCTCCAGCTAGTCTCTCATTGGTTCTCCCTATTCCTGTTCATTTTCCGCAGAAATTGCAAACTGGGCCAAACAGGAGGTTAAAGGCACTGACTCTCCAAGTGGGGAGAGTGTTAGTAAAGCGTCTGGAATGTTGCACCCGAGTACCAGGGGACGAAAACTGAGACACATTTGAACATGTTTCCCGATCACACGGTGGATCATACTCTGGGTTCCACATGCATGTTTTAGCTGAAGGAAGAATCCCTTAAACCTGGAGAGTTGAGAACCATGGAATGGGTACCATGCAATATGACTTCAAAGGGTCTTCATTTGCTCACCTAACCTCACCAATCCTTTCACTGCTGCGTTTATGCCGCTGTACACACGCTTGATTCTCTTTCGGAGACATATAAATCCATAGGTTTTAAGATTCTTACTAGTCAGGTATATTCTTAGGCGTTTAATATGGGGTGTTGAGTCCACTTCGTTGAGCAAGCAGTAGCTCTTGTCTATTACATATTTGTCTTATGTAAAGGTATCTGTGCTAATTTCAATCTCTGGTTTTATGCAGCACCCCAACTCACCTTTCCCCTTAAGCAAGCATAAGTTGGTTTTCTACATTTGAGACCCTATTCTGTTTTGTAATTCAGTTCCTGTGTAACGAAGTTTACATTCCGTGTATTAGTGATATCTTATGATGTTTCTTTTTCTGTGCGACATATTTCACTTAGAATCATCGTACCTGAATCCACTCATTATGCTGCTATGGGCCTGATGACATAGATTTAATTGCTGAGTGATATTGCATTGTACGTTAGTACCACAACTTCTTTATCCATTTTTCGCTTTCTGTGATATTGAACTTGTACCGTAAATGAGGTTCCTGTAAACAGAGCCGTCCCAAATTTTGGGGTGGCTGTGTCTTTTTGATTTTAATTTCCCTAAGCTATAGGACCATAAGTGGAAGTGCCCTAGGCTCTGTTGCTTTGTTTTTTAGATGTTTCAGGAAACACCATACACTTCTCCAGAGTGGCTGTTGGCAATTTACATCCCGCCCATCAGCCTAACTAGGCTCCCAGTTCTCCATGGCCTGTCCTGCCTTTCTGGGTTTTACACTTTTTTCAGATGGCCCTTCTGACCGGGGGGCAGTGAGACTTCATTGTAGTGCAGATTTCCTTTGCAAGCTTGCTTGGTTGGCCAAAAAGGGCGTATGCGTTTTTTCCTGAATATATTCAGGAAAAAACGCATACGCCCTTTTTGGCCAAGTGCATCATTGTGGACGTTCTGCCTCTTTTCCTATGCTTTACATGCAATTCCAGTCTACCTCCTGAAATCGGTTTCCTGCAATTCTGCCCCGCTTTCAAGTCCTCTTGGCAGCCTTACTTCAATATATTTTTGGACGATAGCTGTCATTTATAACTCTGCAGGTTTGTGAATTACAGTGCCCCTGAGCTCCTTTCTTCAACTCGCTTTCTTGTGAGCTGGCCGCAACACTGCAAGATTGCTTCAGGCCCTAGTGTGGTACTGGCATGGCACGCTGAGCCTTTGGTTAATTCCTCTTCCTGGTGGGAAATGAGAGTTAAATTTGCCCATCCAGACACCTCCAGCTAGTCTCTCATTGGTTCCCCTATTCCTGTTCATTTTCTGCAGAAATTGCAAACTGGGCCAAACAGGAGGTTAAAGGCACTGACTCTCCAAGTGGGGAGAGTGTTAGTAAAGCGTCTGGAATGTTGCACCCGAGTACCAGGGGATGAAAACTGAGACACATTTGAACACGTTTCCCGATCACACGTTGGATCATACTCTGGGTTCCACATGCATGTTTTAGCTGAAGGAAGAATCCCTTAAACCTGGAGAGTTGAGAACCATGGAATGGGTACCATGCAATATGACTTCAAAGGGTCTTCATTTGCTCACCTAACCTCACCAATCCTTTCACTGCTGCGTTTATGCCGCTGTACACACGCTTGATTCTCTTTCGGAGACATATAAATCCATAGGTTTTAAGATTCTTACTAGTCAGGTTTATTCTTAGGCGTTTAATATGGGGTGTTGAGTCCACTTCGTTGAGCAAGCAGTAGCTCTTGTCTATTACATATTTGTCTTATGTAAAGGTATCTGTGCTAATTTCAATCTCTGGTTTTATGCAGCACCCCAACTCACCTTTCCCCTTAAGCAAGCATAAGTTGGTTTTCTACATTTGAGACCCTATTCTGTTTTGTAATTCAGTTCCTGTGTAGCCAAGTTTACATTCCGTGTATTAGTGATATCTTATGATGTTTCTTTTTCTGTGTGACATATTTCACTTAGAATCGTCGTACCTGAATCGACTCATTATGCTGCTATGGGCCTGATGACATAGATTTCATTGCTGAGTGATATTGCATTGTACGTTAGTACCACAACTTCTTTATCCATTTTTCGCTTTCTGTGATATTGAACTTGTACCATAAACGAGGTTCTTGTAAACAGAGCCATCCCAAACTTTGGGGTGGCTGTGTCCTTTTGATTTTAATTTCCCTAAGCTATAGGACCATAAGTGGAAGTGCCCTAGGCTCTGTTGCTTTGTTTTTTAGATGTTTCAGGAAACACCATACAGTTCTCCAGAGTGGCTGTTGGCAATTTACATCCCGCCCATCAGCATAAGAAGGCTCCCAGTTCTCCATGGCCTGTCTTGCCTTTCTGGATTTTACACTTTTTTCAGATGGCCCTTTTGACCGGGGGGCAGTGAGACTTCATTGTAGTGCAGATTTCCTTTGCAAGCTTGCTTGGGTGGCCAAAAAGGGCATATGCGTTTTTTCCTGAATATATTCAGGAAAAAACGCATACGCCCTTTTTGGCCAAGTGCATCATTGTGGACGTTCTGCCTCTTTTCCTATGCTTTACATGCAATTCCAGTCTACCTCCTGAAATCGGTTTCCTGCAATTCTGCCCCGCTTTCAAGTCCTCTTGGCAGCCTTACTTCAATATATTTTTGGACGATAGCTGTCATTTATAACTCTGCAGGTTTGTGAATTACAGTGCCCCTGAGCTCCTTTCTTCAACTCGCTTTCTTGTGAGCTGGCCGCAACACTGCAGGATTGCTTCAGGCCCTAGTGTGGTACTGGCATGGCACGCTGAGCCTTTGGTTAATTCCTCTTCCTGGTGGGAAATGAGAGTTAAATTTGCCCATCCAGACACCTCCAGCTAGTCTCTCATTGGTTCTCCCTATTCCTGTTCATTTTCTGCAGAAATTGCAAACTGGGCCAAACAGGAGGTTAAAGGCACTGACTCTCCAAGTGGGGAGAGTGTTAGTAAAGCGTCTGGAATGTTGCACCCGAGTACCAGGGGATGAAAACTGAGACACATTTGAACACGTTTCCCGATCACACGTTGGATCATACTCTGGGTTCCACATGCATGTTTTAGCTGAAGGAAGAATCCCTTAAACCTGGAGAGTTGAGAACCATGGAATGGGTACCATGCAATATGACTTCAAAGGGTCTGCATTTGCTCACCGAACCTCACCAATCCTATCACTGCTGCGTTTATGCCGCTGTACACACACTTGATTCTCTTTCGGAGACATATAAATCCATAGCTTTTAAGATTCTTACTAGTCAGGTATATTCTTAGGCGTTTAACATGGGGTGTTGAGTCCACTTCGTTGAGCAAGCAGTAGCTCTTGTCTATTACATATTTGTATTATGGAAAGGTATCTGTGCTAATTTCAATCTCTGGTTTTATGCAGCACCCCAACTCACCTTTCCCCTTAAGCAAGCATAAGTTGGTTTTCTACATTTGAGACCCTATTCTGTTTTGTAATTCAGTTCCTGTGTAGCCAAGTTTACATTCCGTGTATTAGTGATATCTTATGATGTTTCTTTTTCTGTGTGACATATTTCACTTAGAATCATCGTACCTGAATCCACTCATTATGTTGCTATGGGCCTGATGACATAGATTTAATTGCTGAGTGATATTGCATTGTACGTTAGTACCACAACTTCTTTATCCATTTTTCGCTTTCTGTGATATTGAACTTGTACCGTAAATGAGGTTCCTGTAAACAGAGCCGTCCCAAATTTTGGGGTGGCTGTGTCTTTTTGATTTTAATTTCCCTAAGCTATAGGACCATAAGTGGAAGTGCCCTAGGCTCTGTTGCTTTGTTTTTTAGATGTTTCAGGAAACACCATACACTTCTGCAGAGTGGCTGTTGGCAATTTACATGCCACCCATCAGCATAAGAAGGCTCCCAGTTCTCCATGGCCTGTCCTGCCTTTCTGGATTTTACACTTTTTTCAGATGGCCCTTTTGACCGGGGGGCAGTGAGACTTCATTGTAGTGCAGATTTCCTTTGCAAGCTTGCTTGGTTGGCCAAAAATGGCGTATGCGTTTTTTCCTGAATATATTCAGGAAAAAACGCATACGCCATTTTTGGCCAAGTGCATCATTGTGGACGTTCTGCCTCTTTTCCTATGCTTTACATGCAATTCCAGTCTACCTCCTGAAATCGGTTTCCTGCAATTCTGCCCCGCTTTCAAGTCCTCTTGGCAGCCTTACTTCAATATATTTTTGGATGATAGCTGTCATGTATAACTCTGCAGGTTTGTGAATTACAGGGCCCCTGAGCTCCTTTCTTCAACTCGCTTTCTTGTGAGCTGGCCGCAACACCGCAGGATTGCTTCAGGCCCTAGTGTGATTCCTGCATGGCTCGCTGAGCCTTTGGTTAATTCCTCTTCCTGGTGGGAAATGAGAGTAAAATTTGCCCGTCCAGACACCTCCAGCTAGTCTCTCATTGGATCTCCCTATTCCTGTTCATTTTCTGCAGAAATTGCAAACTGGGCCAAACAGGAGGTTAAAGGCACTGACTCTCCAAGTGGGGAGAGTGTTAGTAAAGCGTCTGGAATGTTGCACCCGAGTACCAGGGGACGAAAACTGAGACACATTTGAACACGTTTCCCGATCACACGTTGGATCATACTCTGGGTTCCACATGCATGTTTTAGCTGAAGGAAGAATCCCTTAAACCTGGAGAGTTGAGAACCGTGGAATGGGTACCATGCAATATGACTTCAAAGGGTCTTCATTTGCTCACCGAACCTCACCAATCCTTTCACTGCTGCGTTTATGCCACTGTACAAACGCTTGATTCTCTTTCGGAGACATATAAATCCATAGGTTTTAAGATTCTTACTAGTCAGGTATATTCTTAGGCGTTTAATATGGGGTGTTGAGTCCACTTCGTTGAGCAAGGAGTAGCTCTTGTCTATTACATATTTGGCTTATGGAAAGGTATCTGTGCTAATTTCAATCTCTGGTTTTATGCAGCACCCCAACTCACCTTTCCCCTTAAGCAAGCATAAGTTGGTTTTCTACATTTGAGACCCTATTCTGTTTTGTAATTCAGTTCCTGTGTAGCCAAGTTTACATTCCGTGTATTAGTGATATCTTATGATGTTTCTTTTTCTGTGTGACTTATTTCACTTAGAATCATCGTACCTGAATCCACTCATTATGCTGCTACTGGCCTGATGACATACATTTCATTGCTGAGTGATATTGCATTGTACGTAAGTACCACAACTTCTTTATCCATTTTTCGCTTTCTGCGATATTGAACTTGTACCGTAAAAGAGCTTCTTGTAAACAGAGCCGTCCCAAACTTTGGGGTGGCTGTGTCTTTTTGATTTTAATTTCCCTAATCTATAGGACCATAAGTGGAAGTGCCCTAGGCTCTGTTGCTTTGTTTTTTAGATGTTTCAGGAAACACCATACACTTCTGCAGAGTGGCTGTTGGCAATTTACATCCCGCCCATCAGCATAACAAGGCTCCCAGTTCTCCATGGACTGTCCTGCCTTTCTGGATTTTACACTTTTTTCAGATGGCCCTTTTGACCGGGGGGCAGTGAGACTTCATTGTAGTGCAGATTTCCTTTGCAAGCTTGCTTGGTTGGCCAAAAAGTGCGTATGCGTTTTTTCCTGAATATATTCAGGAAAAAACGCATACGCACTTTTTGGCCAAGTGCATCATTGTGGACGTTCTGCCTCTTTTCCTATGCTTTACATGCAATTCCAGTCTACCTCCTGAAATCGGTTTCCTGCAATTCTGCCCCGCTTTCAAGTCCTCTTGGCAGCCTTACTTCAATATATTTTTGGACGATAGCTGTCATGTATAACTCTGCAGGTTTGTGAATTACAGGGCCCCTGAGCTCCTTTCTTCAACTCGCTTTCTTGTGAGCTGGCCGCAACACCGTAGGATTGCTTCAGGCCCTAGTGTGGTAATGGCATGGCACGCTGAGCCTTTGGTTAATTCCTCTTCCTGGTGGGAAATGAGAGTTAAATTTGCCCGTCCAGACACCTCCAGCTAGTCTCTCATTGGTTCTCCCTATTCCTGTTCATTTTCCGCAGAAATTGCAAACTGGGCCAAACAGGAGGTTAAAGGCACTGACTCTCCAAGTGGGGAGAGTGTTAGTAAAGCGTCTGGAATGTTGCACCCGAGTACCAGGGGACGAAAACTGAGACACATTTGAACACGTTTCCCGATCACACGGTGGATCATACTCTGGGTTCCACATGCATGTTTTAGCTGAAGGAAGAATCCCTTAAACCTGGAGAGTTGAGAACCATGGAATGGGTACCATGCAATATGACTTCAAAGGGTCTGCATTTGCTCACCGAACCTCACCAGTCCTATCACTGCTGCGTTTATGCCGCTGTACACACACTTGATTCTCTTTCGGAGACATATAAATCCATAGGTTTTAAGATTCTTACTAGTCAGGTATATTCTTAGGCGTTTAATATGTGGTGTTGAGTCCACTTCGTTGAGCAAGCAGTAGCTCTTGTCTATTACATATTTGTCTTATGTAAAGGTATCTGTGCTAATTTCAATCTCTGGTTTTATGCAGCACCCCAACTCACCTTTCCCCTTAAGCAAGCATAAGTTGGTTTTCTACATTTGAGACCCTATTCTGTTTTGTAATTCAGTTCCTGTGTAGCCAAGTTTACATTCCATGTATTAGTGATATCTTATGATGTTTCTTTTTCTGTGTGACATATTTCACTTAGAATCATCGTACCTGAATCCACTCATTATGCTGCTATGGGCCTGATGACATAGATTTAATTGCTGAGTGATATTGCATTGTACGTTAGTACCACAACTTCTTTATCCATTTTTCGCTTTCTGTGATATTGAACTTGTACCGTAAACGAGGTTCTTGTAAACAGAGCCATCCCAAACTTTGGGGTGGCTGTGTCCTTTTGATTTTAATTTCCCTAAGCTATAGGACCATAAGTGGAAGTGCCCTAGGCTCTGTTGCTTTGTTTTTTAGATGTTTCAATAAACACCATACAGTTCTCCAGAGTGGCTGTTGGCAATTTACATCCCGCCCATCAGCATAAGAAGGCTCCCAGTTCTCCATGGCCTGTCTTGCCTTTCTGGATTTTACACTTTTTTCAAATGGCCCTTTTGACCGGGGGGCAGTGAGACTTCATTGTAGTGCAGATTTCCTTTGCAAGCTTGCTTGGGTGGCCAAAAAGGGCATATGCGTTTTTTCCTGAATATATTCAGGAAAAAACGCATACGCCCTTTTTGGCCAAGTGCATCATTGTGGACGTTCTGCCTCTTTTCCTATGCTTTACATGCAATTCCAGTCTACCTCCTGAAATCGGTTTCCTGCAATTCTGCCCCGCTTTCAAGTCCTCTTGGCAGCCTTACTTCAATATATTTTTGGACGATAGCTGTCATTTATAACTCTGCAGGTTTGTGAATTACAGTGCCCCTGAGCTCCTTTCTTCAACTCGCTTTCTTGTGAGCTGGCCGCAACACTGCAGGATTGCTTCAGGCCCTAGTGTGGTACTGGCATGGCACGCTGAGCCTTTGGTTAATTCCTCTTCCTGGTGGGAAATGAGAGTTAAATTTGCCCATCCAGACACCTCCAGCTAGTCTCTCATTGGTTCTCCCTATTCCTGTTCATTTTCTGCAGAAATTGCAAACTGGGCCAAACAGGAGGTTAAAGGCACTGACTCTCCAAGTGGGGAGAGTGTTAGTAAAGCGTCTGGAATGTTGCACCCGAGTACCAGGGGATGAAAACTGAGACACATTTGAACACGTTTCCCGATCACACGTTGGATCATACTCTGGGTTCCACATGCATGTTTTAGCTGAAGGAAGAATCCCTTAAACCTGGAGAGTTGAGAACCATGGAATGGGTACCATGCAATATGACTTCAAAGGGTCTGCATTTGCTCACCGAACCTCACCAATCCTATCACTGCTGCGTTTATGCCGCTGTACACACACTTGATTCTCTTTCGGAGACATATAAATCCATAGCTTTTAAGATTCTTACTAGTCAGGTATATTCTTAGGCGTTTAATATGGGGTGTTGAGTCCACTTCGTTGAGCAAGCAGTAGCTCTTGTCTATTACATATTTGTATTATGGAAAGGTATCTGTGCTAATTTCAATCTCTGGTTTTATGCAGCACCCCAACTCACCTTTCCCCTTAAGCAAGCATAAGTTGGTTTTCTACATTTGAGACCCTATTCTGTTTTGTAATTCAGTTCCTGTGTAGCCAAGTTTACATTCCGTGTATTAGTGATATCTTATGATGTTTCTTTTTCTGTGTGACATATTTCACTTAGAATCATCGTACCTGAATCCACTCATTATGCTGCTATGGGCCTGATGACATAGATTTAAGTGTTGAGTGATATTGCATTGTACGTTAGTAGCACAACTTCTTTATCCATTTTTCGCTTTCTGTGATATTGAACTTGTACCGTAAATGAGGTTCCTGTAAACAGAGCCGTCCCAAATTTTGGGGTGGCTGTGTCTTTTTGATTTTAATTTCCCTAAGCTATAGGACCATAAGTGGAAGTGCCCTAGGCTCTGTTGCTTTGTTTTTTAGATGTTTCAGGAAACACCATACACTTCTGCAGAGTGGCTGTTGGCAATTTACATCCCGCCCATCAGCCTAACTAGGCTCCCAGTTCTCCATGGCCTGTCCTGCCTTTGTGGGTTTTACACTTTTTACAGATGGCCTTTTGACCGGGGGGCAGTGAGACTTCATTGTAGTGCAGATTTCCTTTGCAAGCTTGCTTGGTTGGCCAAAAAGGGCGTATGCGTTTTTTCCTGAATATATTCAGGAAAAAACGCATACACCATTTTTGGCCAAGTGCATCATTGTGGACGTCCTGCCTCTTTTCCTATGCTTTACATGCAATTCCAGTCTACCTCCTGAAATCGGTTTCCTGCAATTCTGCCCCGCATTCAAGTCCTCTTGGCAGCCTTACTTCAATATATTTTTGGATGATAGCTGTCATTTATAACTCTGCAGGTTTGTGAATTACAGGGCCCCTGAGCTCCTTTCTTCAACTCGCTTTCTTGTGAGCTGGCCGAAACACTGCAGGATTGCTTCAGGCCCTAGTGTGGTAATGGCATGGCACGCTGAGCCTTTGGTTAATTCCTCTTCTTGGTGGGAAATGAGAGTTAAATTTACCCGTCCAGACACCTCCAGCTAGTCTCTCATTGGTTCTCCCTATTCCTGTTCATTTTCTGCAGAAATTGCAAACTGGGCCAAACAGGAGGTTAAAGGCACTGACTCTCCAAGTGGGGAGAGTGTTAGTAAAGCGTCTGGAATGTTGCACCCGAGTACCAGGGGACGAAAACTGAGACACATTTGAACACGTTTCCCGATCACACGTTGGATCATACTCTGGGTTCCACATGCATGTTTTAGCTGAAGGAAGAATCCCTTAAACCTGGAGAGTTGAGAACCATGGAATGGGTACCATGCAATATGACTTCAAAGGGTCTTCATTTGCTCACCGAACCTCACCAATCCTTTCACTGCTGCGTTTATGCCACTGTACACACGCTTGATTCTCTTTCGGAGACATATAAATCCATAGGTTTTAAGATTCTTACTAGTCAGGTATATCCTTAGGCGTTTAATATGGGGTGATGAGTCCACTTCGTTGAGCAAGCAGTAGCTCTTGTCTATTACATATTTGTCTTATGGAAAGGTATCTGTGTTAATTTCAATCTCTGGTTTTATGCAGCACCCCAACTCACCTTTCCCCTTAAGCAAGCATAAGTTGGTTTTCTACATTTGAGACCCTATTCTGTTTTGTAATTCAGTTCCTGTGTAGCCAAGTTTACATTCCGTGTATTAGTGATATCTTATGATGTTTCTTTTTCTGTGTGACTTATTTCACTTAGAATCATCGTACCTGAATCCACTCATTATGCTGCTACTGGCCTGATGACATACATTTCATTGCTGAGTGATATTGCATTGTACGTAAGTACCACAACTTCTTTATCCATTTTTCGCTTTCTGCGATATTGAACTTGTACCGTAAAAGAGCTTCTTGTAAACAGAGCCGTCCAAAACTTTGGGGTGGCTGTTTCTTTTTGATTTTAATTTCCCTAAGCTATAGGACCATAAGTGGAAGTGCCCTAGGCTCTGTTGCTTTGTTTTTTAGATGTTTCAGGAAACACCATACACTTCTGCAGAGTGGCTGTTGGCAATTTACATCCCGCCCATCAGCATAACAAGGCTCCCAGTTCTCCATGGACTGTCCTGCCTTTCTGGATTTTACACTTTTTTCAGATGGCCCTTTTGACCGGGGGGCAGTGAGACTTCATTGTAGTGCAGATTTCCTTTGCAAGCTTCCTTGGTTGGCCAAAAAGGGCGTATGTGTTTTTTCTGAATATATTCAGGAAAAAACGCATATGCCCTTTTTGGCCAAGTGCATCATTGTGGACGTTCTGCCTCTTTTCCTATGCTTTACATGCAATTCCAGTCTACCTCCTGAAATCGGTTTCCTGCAATTCTGCCCCGCTTTCAAGTCCTCTTGGCAGCCTTACTTCAATATATTTTTGGACGATAGCTGTCATGTATAACTCTGCAGGTTTGTGAATTACAGGGTCCCTGAGCTCCTTTCTTCAACTCGATTTCTTGTGAGCTGGCCGCAACACCGCAGGATTGCTTCAGGCCCTAGTGTGGTTCCGGCATGGCTCGCTGAGCCTTTGGTTAATTCCTCTTCTTGGTGGGAAATGAGAGTTAAATTTACCCGTCCAGACACCTCCAGTTAGTCTCTCATTGGTTCTCCCTATTCCTGTTCATTTTCCGCAGAAATTGCAAACTGGGCCAAACAGGAGGTTAAAGGCACTGACTCTCCAAGTGGGGAGAGTGTTAGTAAAGCGTCTGGAATGTTGCACCCGAGTACCAGTGGACGAAAACTGAGACACATTTGAACACGTTTCCCGATCACACGGTGGATCATACTCTGGGTTCCACATGCATGTTTTAGCTGAAGGAAGAATCCCTTAAACCTGGAGAGTTGAGAACCATGGAATGGGTACCATGCAATATGACTTCAAAGGGTCTGCATTTGCTCACCGAACCTCACCAATCCTATCACTGCTGCGTTTATGCCGCTGTACACACACTTGATTCTCTTTCGGAGACATATAAATCAATAGGTTTTAAGATTCTTACTAGTCAGGTATATTCTTAGGCGTTTAATATGGGGTGTTGTGTCCACTTCGTTGAGCAAGCAGTAGCTCTTGTCTATTACATATTTGTCTTATGGAAAGGTATCTGTGCTAATTTCAATCTCTGGTTTTATGCAGCACCCCAACTCACCTTTCCCCTTAAGCAAGCATAAGTTGGTTTTCTACATTTGAGACCCTATTCTGTTTTGTAATTCAGTTCCTGTGTAGCCAAGTTTACATTCCGTGTATTAGTGATATCTTATGATGTTTCTTTTTCTGTGTGACATATTTCACTTACAATCATCGTACCTGAATCCACTCATTAAGCTGCTATGGGCCTGATGACATAGATTTAATTGCTGAGTGATATTGCATTGTACGTTAGTACCACAACTTCTTTATCCATTTTTCGCTTTCTGTGATATTGAACTTGTACCGTAAATGAGGTTCCTGTAAACAGAGCCGTCCCAAATTTTGGGGTGGCTGTGTCCTTTTGATTTTAATTTCCCTAAGCTATAGGACCATAAGTGGAAGTGCCCTAGGCTCTGTTGCTTTGTTTTTTAGATGTTTCAAGAAACACCATACACTTCTGCAGAGTGGCTGTTGGCAATTTACATGCCGCCCATCAGCCTAACTAGGCTCCCAGTTCTCCATGGCCTGTCCTGCCTTTCTGGGTTTTACACTTTTATCAGATGGCCCTTCTGACCGGGGGGCAGTGAGACTTCATTGTAGTGCAGATTTCCTTTGCAAGCTTGCTTGGTTGGCCAAAAAGGGCGTATGCGTTTTTTCCTGAATATATTCAGGAAAAAACGCATACGCCCTTTTTGGCCAAGTGCATCATTGTGGACGTTCTGCCTCTTTTCCTATGCTTTACATGCAATTCCAGTCTACCTCCTGAAATCGGTTTCCTGCAATTCTGCCCCGCATTCAAGTCCTCTTGGCAGCCTTACTTCAATATATTTTTGGATGATAGCTGTCATGTATAACTCTGCAGGTTTGTGAATTACAGGGCCCCTGAGCTCCTTTCTTCAACTCGCTTTCTTGTGAGCTGCCCGAAACACTGCAGGATTGCTTCAGGCCCTAGTGTTGTAATGGCATGGCTCGCTGAGCCTTTGGTTAATTCCTCTTCTTGGTGGGAAATGAGAGATAAATTTACCCGTCCAGACACCTCCAGTTAGTCTCTCATTAGTTCTCCCTATTCCTGTTCATTTTCCGCAGAATTTGCAAACTGGGCCAAACAGGAGGTTAAAGGCACTGACTCTCCAAGTGGGGAGAGTGTTAGTAAAGCGTCTGGAATGTTGCACCCGAGTACCATGGGACGAAAACTGAGACACATTTGAACACGTTTCCCGATCACACGGTGGATCATACTCTGGGTTCCACATGCATGTTTTAGCTGAAGGAAGAATCTCTTAAACATGGAGAGTTGAGAACCATGGAATGGGTACCATGCAATATGACTTCAAAGGGTCTGCATTTGCTCACCGAACCTCACCAATCCTATCACTGCTGCGTTTATGCCGCTGTACACACACTTGATTCTCTTTCGGAGACATATAAATCAATAGGTTTTAAGATTCTTACTAGTCAGGTATATCCTTAGGCGTTTAATATGGGGTGTTGAGTCCACTTCGTTGAGCAAGCAGTAGCTCTTGTCTATTACATATTTGTCTTATGGAAAGGTATCTGTGCTAATTTCAATCTCTGGTTTTATGCAGCACCCCAACTCACCTTTCCCCTTAAGCAAGCATAAGTTGGTTTTCTACATTTGAGACCCTATTCTGTTTTGTAATTCAGTTCCTGTGTAGCCAAGTTTACATTCCGTGTATTAGTGATATCTTATGATGTTTCTTTTTCTGTGTGACATATTTCACTTAGAATCATCGTACCTGAATCCACTCATTATGCTGCTATGGGCCTGATGACATAGATTTAATTGCTGAGTGATATTGCATTGTACGTTAGTACCACAACTTCTTTATCCATTTTTTGCTTTCTGTGATATTGAACTTGTACCGTAAATGAGGTTCCTGTAAACAGAGCCGTCCCAAATTTTGGGGTGGCTGTGTCTTTTTGATTTTAATTTCCCTAAGCTATAGGACCATAAGTGGAAGTGCCCTAGGCTCTGTTGCTTTGTTTTTTAGATGTTTCAGGAAACACCATACACTTCTCCAGAGTGGCTGTTGGCAATTTACATCCCGCCCATCAGCCTAACTAGGCTCCCAGTTCTCCATGGCCTGTCCTGCCTTTCTGGGTTTTACACTTTTTTCAAATGGCCCTTTTGACCGGGGGGCAGTGAGACTTCATTGTAGTGCAGATTTCCTTTGCAAGCTTGCTTGGTTGGCCAAAAAGGGCGTATGCGTTTTTTCCTGAATATATTCAGGAAAAAACGCATACGCCCTTTCTGGCCAAGTGCATCATTGTGGACGTTCTGCCTCTTTTCCTATGCTTTACATGCAATTCCAGTCTACCTCCTGAAATCGGTTTCCTGCAATTCTGCCCCGCATTCAAGTCCTCTTGGCAGCCTTACTTCAATATATTTTTGGATGATAGCTGTCATTTATAACTCTGCAGGTTTGTGAATTACAGGGCCCCTGAGCTCCTTTCTTCAACTCGCTTTCTTGTGAGCTGGCCGAAACACTGCAGGATTGCTTCAGGCCCTAGTGTTGTAATGGCATGGCACGCTGAGCCTTTGGTTAATTCCTCTTCCTGGTGGGAAATGAGAGTTAAATTTGCCCGTCCAGACACCTCCAGCTAGTCTCTCATTGGTTCTCCCTATTCCTGTTCATTTTCTGCAGAAATTGCAAACTGGGCCAAACAGGAGGTTAAAGGCACTGACTCTCCAAGTGGGGAGAGTGTTAGTAAAGCGTCTGGAATGTTCCACCCGAGTACCATGGGACGAAAACTGAGACACATTTGAACACGTTTCCCGATCACACGTTGGATCATACTCTGGGTTCCACATGCATGTTTTATCTGAAGGAAGAATCCCTTAAACCTGGAGAGTTGAGAACCGTGGAATGGGTACCATGCAATATGACTTCAAAGGGTCTTCATTTGCTCACCGAACCTCACCAATCCTTTCACTGCTGCGTTTATGCCGCTGTACACACGCTTGATTCTCTTTCGGAGACATATAAAACCATAGGTTTTAAGATTCTTACTAGTCAGGTATATTCTTAGGCGTTTAATATGGGGTGTTGAGTCCACTTCGTTGAGCAAGGGGTAGCTCTTGTCTATTACATATTTGGCTTATGGAAAGGTATCTGTGTTAATTTCAATCTCTGGTTTTATGCAGCACCCCAACTCACCTTTCCCCTTAAGCAAGCATAAGTTGGTTTTCTACATTTGAGACCCTATTCTGTTTTGTAATTCAGTTCCTGTGTAGGCAAGTTTACATTCCGTGTATTAGTGATATCTTATGATGTTTCTTTTTCTGTGTGACTTATTTCACTTAGAATCATCGTACCTGAATCCACTCATTATGCTGCTACTGGTCTGATGACATACATTTCATTGCTGAGTGATATTGCATTGTACGTAAGTACCACAACTTCTTTATCCATTTTTCGCTTTCTGCAATATTGAACTTGTACCGTAAAAGAGCTTCTTGTAAACAGAGCCGTCCCAAACTTTGGGGTGGCTGTTTCTTTTTGATTTTAATTTCCCTAAGCTATAGGACCATAAGTGGAAGTGCCCTAGGCTCTGTTGCTTTGTTTTTTAGATGTTTCAGGAAACACCATACACTTCTGCAGAGTGGCTGTTGGCAATTTACATCCCGCCCATCAGCATAAGAAGGCTCCCAGTTGTCCATGGACTGTCCTGCCTTTCTGGATTTTACACTTTTTTCAGATGGCCCTTTTGACCGGGGGGCAGTGAGACTTCATTGTAGTGCAGATTTCCTTTGCAAGCTTCCTTGGTTGGCCAAAAAGGGCGTATGCGTTTTTTCCTGAATATATTCAGGAAAAAACGCATACGCCCTTTTTGGCCAAGTGCATCATTGTGGACGTTCTGCCTCTTTTCCTATGCTTTACATGCAATTCCAGTCTACCTCCTGAAATCGGTTTCCTGCAATTCTGCCCCGCTTTCAAGTCCTCTTGGCAGCCTTACTTCAATATATTTTTGGACGATAGCTGTCATGTATAACTCTGCAGGTTTGTGAATTACAGGGTCCCTGAGCTCCTTTCTTCAACTCGATTTCTTGTGAGCTGGCCGCAACACCGCAGGATTGCTTCAGGCCCTAGTGTGGTTCCGGCATGGCTCGCTGAGCCTTTGGTTAATTCCTCTTCTTGGTGGGAAATGAGAGTTAAATTTACCCGTCCAGACACCTCCAGTTAGTCTCTCATTGGTTCTCCCTATTCCTGTTCATTTTCCGCAGAAATTGCAAACTGGGCCAAACAGGAGGTTAAAGGCACTGACTCTCCAAGTGGGGAGAGTGTTAGTAAAGCGTCTGGAATGTTGCACCAGAGTACCATGGGACGAAAACTGAGACACATTTGAACACGTTTCCCGATCACACGGTGGATCATACTCTGGGTTCCACATGCATGTTTTAGCTGAAGGAAGAATCCCTTAAACCTGGAGAGTTGAGAACCATGGAATGGGTACCATGCAATATGACTTCAAAGGGTCTGCATTTGCTCACCGAACCTCACCAATCCTATCACTGCTGCGTTTATGCCGCTGTACACACACTTGATTCTCTTTCGGAGACATATAAATCAATAGGTTTTAAGATTCTTACTAGTCAGGTATATCCTTAGGCGTTTAATATGGGGTGTTGAGTCCACTTCGTTGAGCAAGCAGTAGCTCTTGTCTATTACATATTTGGCTTATCGAAAGGTATCTGTGCTAATTTCAATCTCTGGTTTTATGCAGCACCCCAACTCACCTTTCCCCTTAAGCAAGCATAAGTTGGTTTTCTACATTTGAGACCCTATTCTGTTTTGTAATTCAGTTCCTGTGTAGCCAAGTTTACATTCCGTGTATTAGTGATATCTTATGATGTTTCTTTTTCTGTGTGACATATTTCACTTAGAATCATCGTACCTGAATCCACTCATTATGCTGCTATGGGCATGATGACATAGATTTAATTGCTGAGTGATATTGCATTGTACGTTAGTACCACAACTTCTTTATCCATTTTTCGCTTTCTGTGATATTGAACTTGTACCGTAAATGAGGTTCCTGTAAACAGAGCCGTCCCAAATTTTGGGGTGGCTGTGTCTTTTTGATTTTAATTTCCCTAAGCTATAGGACCATAAGTGGAAGTGCCCTAGGCTCTGTTGCTTTGTTTTTTAGATGTTTCAGGAAACACCATACACTTCTCCAGAGTGGCTGTTGGCAATTTACATCCCGCCCATCAGCCTAACTAGGCTCCCAGTTCTCCATGGCCTGTCCTGCCTTTCTGGGTTTTACACTTTTTTCAGATAGCCCTTTTGACCGGGGGGCAGTGAGACTTCATTGTAGTGCAGATTTCCTTTGCAAGCTTGCTTGGTTGGCCAAAAAGTGCGTATGCGTTTTTTCCTGAATATATTCAGGAAAAAACGCATACGCCCTTTTTGGCCAAGTGCATCATTGTGGACGTTCTGCCTCTTTTCCTATGCTTTACATGCAATTCCAGTCTACCTCCTGAAATCGGTTTCCTGCAATTCTGCCCCGCTTTCAAGTCCTCTTGGCAGCCTTACTTCAATATATTTTTGGACGATAGCTGTCATTTATAACTCTGCAGCTTTGTGAATTACAGTGCCCCTGAGCTCCCTTCTTCAACTCGCTTTCTTGTGAGCTGGCCGCAACACTGCAGGATGGCTTCAGGCCCTAGTGTGGTACTGGCATGGCACGCTGAGCCTTTGGTTAATTCCTCTTCCTGGTGGGAAATGAGAGTTAAATTTGCCCGTCCAGACACCTCCAGCTAGTCTCTCATTGGTTCTCCCTGTTCCTGTTCATTTTCTGCAGAAATTGCAAACTGGGCCAAACAGGAGGTTAAAGGCACTGACTCTCCAAGTGGGGAGAGTGTTAGTAAAGCGTCTGGAATGTTGCACCCGAGTACCAGGGGACGAAAACTGAGACACATTTGAACACGTTTCCTGATCACACGTTGGATCATACTCTGGGTTCCACATGCATGTTTTATCTGAAGGAAGAATTCCTTAAACATGGAGAATTGAGAACCGTGGAATGGGTACCATGCAATATGACTTCAAAGGGTCTTCATTTGCTCACCGAACCTCACCAATCCTTTCACTGCTGCGTTTATGCCGCTGTACACACGCTTGATTCTCTTTCGGAGACATATAAATCCATAGGTTTTAAGATTCTTACTAGTCAGGTATATTCTTAGGCGTTTAATATGGGGTGTTGAGTCCACTTCGTTGAGCAAGGAGTAGCTCTTGTCTATTACATATTTGGCTTATGGAAAGGTATCTGTGTTAATTTCAATCTCTGGTTTTATGCAGCACCCCAACTCACCTTTCCCCTTAAGCAAGCATAAGTTGGTTTTCTACATTTGAGACCCTATTCTGTTTTGTAATTCAGTTCCTGTGTAGCCAAGCTTACATTCCGTGTATTAGTGATATCTTATGATGTTTCTTTTTCTGTGTGACTTATTTCACTTAGAATCATCGTACCTGAATTCACTCATTATCCTTCTATGGGCCTGATGATATAGATTTCATTGCTGAGTGATATTGCATTGTACGTTAGTACCACAACTTCTTTATCCATTTTTCGCTTTCTGTGATATTGAACTTCTACCGTAAATGAGGTTTTGTAAACAGAGCCGTCCCAAATTTTGGGGTGGCTGTGTCTTTTTGATTTTAATTTCCCTAAGCTATAGGACCATAAGTGGAAGTACCCTAGGCTCTGTTGCTTTGTTTTTTAGATGTTTCCGGAAACACCATACACTTCTGCAGAGTGGCTGTTGGCAATTTACATCCCGCCCATCAGCCTAACTAGGCTCCCAGTTCTCCATGGCCTGTCCTGCCTTTCTGTGTTTTACACTTTTTTTAGATGGCCCTTCTGACCGGGGGGCAGTGAGACTTCATTGTAGTGCAGATTTCCTTTGCAAGCTTGCTTGCTTGGCCAAAAAGGGCGTATGCGTTTTTTCCTGAGTATATTCAGGAAAAAACGCAGATGCCCTTTTTGGCCAAGTGCATCATTGTGGACGTTCTGCCTCTTTTCCTATGCTTTACATGCAATTCCAGTCTACCTCCTGAAATCGGTTTCCTGCAATTCTGCCCCGTTTTCAAGTCCTCTTGGCAGCCTTACTTCAATATATTTTTGGATGATAGCTGTCATTTAGAACTCTGCAGGTGTGTGAATTACAGTTCCCCTGAGCTCCTTTCTTCAACTCACTTTCTTGTGAGCTGGCCGCAACACCGCAGGATTGCTTCAGGCCCTAGTGTGGTTCCGGCATGGCTCGCTGAGCCTTTGGATAATTTCTCTTCTTGGTGGGAAATGAGAGTTAAATTTGCCCGTCCAGAACCCTCCAGCTAGTCTCTCATTGGTTCTCCCTATTCCTGTTCTTTTTCCGCAGAAATTGCAAACTGGGCCAAACAGGAGGTTAAAGGCACTGACTCTCCAAGTGGGGGAGAGTGTTAGTAAAGCGTCTGGAATGTTGCACCCGATTACCAGGGGATGAAAACTGAGACACATTTGAACACGTTTCCCGATCACACGGTGGATCATACGCTGGGTTCCACATGCATGTTTTAGCTGAGGGAAGAATCCCTTAAACCTGGAGAGTTGAGAACCATGGAATGGGTACCATGCAATATGACTTCAAAGGTTCTGCATTTGCTCACCGAACCTCACCAATCCTATCACTGCTGCGTTTATGCCGCTGTACACACGCTTGATTCTCTTTCGGAGTCATATAAATCCATAGGTTTTAAGATTCTTACTAGTCAGGTATATTCTTAGGCGTTTAATATGTGGTGTTGAGTCCACTTCGTTGAGCAAGGAGTAGCTCTAGTCTATTACATATTTGGCTTATTGAACGGTATCTGTGCTCATTTCAATCTCTTGTTTTATGCAGCACACCAACTCACCTTTCCCCTTTAGCAAGCATAAGTTTGTTCTACATTTGAGACCCTGTTCTGTTTTGTAATTCATTTCCTGGGTAGCCAAGTTTACATTCCGTGTATTAGGGATAACTTATGATGTTTCTTTTTCTGTGTGACTTATTTCACTTAGAATCATCGTACCTGAATCCACTCATTATGCTCCTACGGGCCTGATGACATAGATTTCATTGCTGAATGATATTGCATTCTACGTATGTACCACAACTTCTTTATCCATTTTTTGCTTTCTACGATATTGAACTTGTACTGTAAACGAGGTTCTTGTAAACAGAGCCGTCCCAAACTTTGGGGTGGCTGTGTCTTTTTTATTTTAATTTCACTAAGCTATAGGACCATAAGTGGAAGTGCCCTAGGCTCTGTTGCTTTGTTTTTTAGATGTTTCAGGAAACACCATACACTTCTCCAGAGTGGCTGTTGGCAATTTACATCCTGCCCATAAGCACAAAAAGGCTCCCAGTTCTCCATGGCCTGTCCTGCCGTTCTGGATTTTACACTTTTTTCAGATGGCCCTTTTGACCGGGGGGCAGTGAGACTTCATTGTAGTGCAGATTTCCTTTGCAAGCTTGCTTGGTTGGCCAGAAAGGGCGTATGCGTTTCTTCCTGAATATATTCAGGAAGAAACACATACGCCCTTTTTGGCCAAGTGCATCATTGTCGACGTTCTGAGTCTTTTCATATGTTTTCAATGCAGTTCCTGTCTACCTCTTGAAATCGGTTTCCTGCAATTCTGCCTTGCTGTCAGTGCCTCTTCATAGCCTTACCTCAATATACTGTTGGAAAATAGTTGGCCTTTATAACTCTGCAGGTTTTTGAATTGCAGTGGCCCTTAGCTCCATTTTTCAGCTCTTATTTTTGTGATCTTGCCTCATATCCACAGGATTTCTTCAGGCCCTATCCTTCTTCTGGGGCGCCTTGCTCTGCCTTTGGTTAATTCTTCTTCCTGATGTGAAATTAGAGTGACATGTGCCCATTGAAACCGCTACAGCTATTTTCTCACTGGTTCCCCCTATTCCCATTCATCCTCCGCACTAACTGCAGACTGTGCGATACCGGAACTTAAAGGCATTGACTCTCCATGTGGAGATGTTGTTAGTAAAGTGGCTGGAATGTTGATCCGGAGCCCCAGGAGAGGAAAATGAGGTGCGTTTTAGAAACCTTTCCCGATCATATGGTATACCATCTGCTGGATTCCCCATGCATGGTTTAGCTGTAGGAAGATTCCCTTCAACCTGGAGTGTTGGGACCCTTGGAATGAGTAGTATGAAGTATTGCATTAAACTTTCGGCAGTTGCTCACCAAAGCTCACCAATGCTCTCAGCCCCAAGTGTCCAGCCTTATGTCTTATCCAGCTGTGGGTTTATATGTGGTCATTACAGGTTGTATCACAGCCCCTGAGCGAATTTTGTAAGAATTTTTCTCTCTTTCATTGTTTCTGCGTTTTGGTTTTAAAATTTATTTCTATAATGGGGTTTAGCTCATTTTCACTGCTGTGTTTGTGCCGCTCTGCACACACTTGATTCCCTTATGGAGATATATCAATACATGGGTTTTAAGATTCTTATTACTCAGATATATTTCTCTGCGGTGTATAGGGTGTGTTGAGGCCAGTTCATTGAGCAAGGTGTAGATCTTGTCTAATACCTATTTGGTTTATTGAACGGTATCTGTGCTAATTTCAAACTCTGGTTTTATGCATCACCCCACCTCTCTTTTCCCCTTAAGCTGACATAAGTGTGTTTTCTAAATGTGAGACACTGTTCTGTTTTGTAATTCATTTTTTGTGCAGCCATATTTATCCTCCCTCTATAAGTGATATCTTATGATATGTTTCTTTTTCTGTTTGACTTATTTCAAGTAGTATTATCGGACCTAAATCCACTCTTTATCCTTCTACTAGCCTTATTACATTGATTTCATGGTGAAGAGATATTCCATTGTACATAAGTACCACATTTTCTTTATCCATTGTTCTCTTTCCTGGGATATTTAAGGTGTACTGAAGTTGAGGTTCTTGTAAACAGAGTAGCCCTAAACTGTGGTGTGCTTGTGTCTTGTTGATTTTTAGACTTCCCTAGATATACTTCCATGATTGGAAGTGCCCTATGCTCTGTAGCTCTGTTTTTTAGATGATTTAGGAACCACCATACACTTCTCCAGAGTGGCTCTCGGCAGTTCACACACTGTCCATCAGCGTATAAAGGCTCCCTGTTCTCCATGGCCTGTCCTGCATTTCTGGTTTTTACAATTTTTTCGGATGGCCCTTTTGACCGGTGGGAAATGAGACTTCTTTGTTGTGCACATTTGCATTGCTTGCTTGCTTGGTTGCCCATAAAGTGCGTATGCGTTTTTTCCTGGATATATTCAGGAAAAAACGCATACTCCCTTTTGGGCCAACTACATCATTGTCGAAATTCTGCCGCTTTTCATGTACTTTAAGGACGAGTCCAATCTATCTCTTGAAATCTGTTTCTTGCAATTCTGTCTTGCATTCAGATCCTCTTCTTTGCCTTACCTCAACATATTTTTGGACGTTAGTTTTCATTTATAACTCTGCAGGTTTGTGAATTGCAGTGACCCTGAGCTCCATTTTTTAAGTTGCTCTTTTGTGAGCTGGCCTCAAAGCCGCAGGATTGCTTCAGGCCCTATTTTGGCTCCGGCGAGGCGGGCTGAGCCTTTTTTTAATTCTTACTCTTAATGGGAAATTAGAGTGACATGTGCCCGTCCAAACCCCTACAACTATTCTCTCATTGGTTCCCCCTCTTCCCGTTCATCCTCCTCACAATTTGCAAAATGTGTGAAACAGAAGTTTAAATGTGCTGATTCTCTAAGTGGGGAGATTCTAAGTAACGTGGCTGGAATGATGAACAGGAGCACCAGGAGAGGATAAATGAGGTGCATTTTAGACACATCTCCCGATCACATGGTGTTTTCCATGCATGTTTTCCATGCATGTTTTAGCTGTAGGAAGATTCCTTGAACCTGCAGATTTGGGACCCATTGAATGGGTACCAGGTAGTATTACTTTAAAGGGTGTGCATTTCCTCACCCAACCTCACATTTCTCTTAGCGCGAACAGTTTCCAGCCTTATGTCTCATCCTGCTGTGGGTCTAGATGTGTTCAATCCATGTTGCATCACCGTCCCTGAGGAAAAGTTGTAAGAGGTTTTCTCTGTCTCTCTGTCGTTTATTTTTTTCAATTTATTACTATATTGGTTACAACTGATTTTCAAAGCTCTGTTTCTTGCTGCTGTACATCCACTTGATTCACGTACAGAGAGACATCAATAAATTCTTTTTCAGATTCTTACCAGTCATAGATATTCTTTTCCGGTGACTTGAGTGTGCTGAGTGCAGTTCTTTTAGCTACCGTGTAGGCCTTGTTGATTATCAGTTTGGTATTTGGAATGGTATCTTTGCTAATTTCAACCTCCTGGATGATGCCTCACCCCTCCCCACCTTTCCCGTTTAGCAGCCTTACGCGTGTTTTCTACATATTTGACTATGTTTTTGTTTTGTAATTTATTTCATGTGTAGCCATTTTGGATTCCACCTTTAAGTGATATCTTATGATATGTGTCTTTTTCTTTTTGAATTATGTCACTTAGAATGATCATACGTAACTCCTCCGGAGTTGTTACAACTGGCCATATTTCATTGATTTCCAGGCTGAGTAATATTCCACTCTACATAAGTACCACATCTCTATCCATTTTTTCCCTCCAGAGACATTTAAGTTATATCCTAGTCGAGGATCTTTTAAACAGAGAGGCAGTAAACATTGGGGTGCCTGTGTCCTCTCGATTTTTGTTTTTCCCAAGATATACGCCCATGAGTGCAAGTGCCCTATGCTCTGTAGCTCATTTTTTAGATGCTTTAGTAAACACAATACACTTCTCCAGAATGGCCGTTGGCAATATACATTTCCACTATAAGCCTCACAGGGCTCCCTCTTCTCCTTGCCCTGTCCTGCATTTCTGGTGTTTACACTTTATGAGGATGGCTTTTCTGACTGATGCGAAGTGATATCTTTTGTAGTATTGATTTCCAGTGCCCACCTGTTTGGTTGGCTAAAAAAGTGTATGCCCTTTTCTTGAATATATACAGAAAAAAACGCATACAGCCTTTTTGGCCAACTGCAATGTTGGCAATGTTCAGCCCCTTTTCTTGTGCTTAATGGCGAGTCCTTTCTACCTCCTCAAATCCCTTTCCTGCCATTCTCCCTTGCTTACCAATCCTTTTCTTTGACTTTCCTCAAGACATTTTTCAGTGATAGATATTTTCAACTCTGCAGTTTCGTGAATTTTACTGCCCCTGAGTTCCATTGTTCAACTTGTGTTTATGGGAACTGGCCACAAAGCAGTGGGATTTCCTCAAGCCCTATACTGTTTCCATGGGCAACCCTAGCCTTTGGTCAATTCGTCTTCCTGATTGGAAATTAGAGTGACATGTGCCTGTCTGAACACCTAGGACTTGTCTCTCATTGTTCCTCATCCTTCCGCTTCATCCTCTGGGCAAATTCCAAACTGTACGCAACAGGATGTTGACAGTGCTGACATCTCCAAGTGGGGAGACTGTTAGTAAAGACGCTGGAGGGGTGAACCCGAGCACCAGGAGATGAGGAGATGAGATGCCTTTTCCAAATTCTTCCCGATCAGACGGTATACCATCCTCTGGGTGTGACAGACATGTTTTAGCAGTAGGAAGGGTCCCATTCATGTAAGGAGAACACCAGGGCTTTTTCAAAATCAGTGTCTCCCCGAAACCCAAACTGGGGAAATTTTTAAGCTACGGCTACACATATGTTCATTAAGGGCCTTGGGAAGTAGGCAGAGTCCAAACTTTAGATGATTGAAGTCTTCAGGGTCAGAAGCACTCACCACCGGCTTCCCTTAGGTTACACTTTAACTGTCATTGATAGATGATGTCAATAAAAATATCTATTCTTTTTCCGATTATTTCCCCTTATAGGTTATTGCAAAATATTGAGTGTAGTTCCCTGTGCTATACAGTAGTTCCTTGTTGATGATCTATTTTATACATAGCAGTGTGT
Source organism: Pseudorca crassidens (assembly GCF_039906515.1). NCBI lineage: Eukaryota > Metazoa > Chordata > Mammalia > Artiodactyla > Delphinidae > Pseudorca > Pseudorca crassidens. The sequence goes on from NW_027136301.1 coordinate 3,928,283, forward strand.
ATGTTTTAATTCCAAACTGTTAATTTATCCCTCCTCCCACCTTTCCCCTTTGGTAATAATAAATTATAAGATTTTATACTTCTCAGAAATGGGGGAGCTGAAAGAGAGGTATCATTTTCAATGGAAAAGCATTTAAAACAAGATTGAAGCTTTAACCAAGATTATTAGATGTACATCCTTGGAAAGAAATCACTTCATTTCTCTAATATTGACCTGACAAATAAGACAAACCTTTTCACTGAACTTGCTTATAATAAAGTGATGGAAATATCAAATGGAAGTGTTAGAAACATCTTATTTTACCCGAGCCTTATAAACTGTTCTATGTTAACTACAGTTTGGCTCACACATCTGTTCATTGAAGTTACAGTAGTCTCAATTTCTGTTACTGATCCTCCAGAGTGGACCCCAACAAGTGTCCCCCTGCCCAGTGTCATTGGGGCCAACAGATCGAGACTGAGTTTGGTTCACAAGCAAAGGAAACTTTATATTTTGATCAGAGAATGGAGAGGTGAGAGCATGCACTACCCCGTGGGCTGTGGGCTGGGCTGCTGTGTAGAGATCCTGTCAGAGTCAGTGGGAGGGAGGGGGCGGAGCTCTCGAGGGCCGGGTTGGCTGCAGCTCAGGCTCTATATCTCGGAGTCTGCACTGGGCCCCAGGAGCTGAGGTGTCGACCCAGCCATTCTGCACTAGGAAATCTGGTCTGAAGTGCCGGGTGTGGAACCTCTGTATGCGGGACCCTAGGAGCACGTGAAATTAGACAAAGCACAAAGGATAAAAAAGGTCAGACTTGACTTTATTGCCCAGATTCTATTTTTATCTCCCAGGGATTTTTAATGGGCTTTGCTGGGGACAAACCCCTCCTCTGCCTTTTGTCCCATTCCTCATTCTTGGAGTGCTGAGGGTGCAGACCCTTCTTCTGTAACTGCTGAGTGCTGAGTTGGGAGCCCTCATACCAGGGGACGAGGGTCAGAACTTCTCCCCAGCAGCCTCCAGGTGACGTTGATTGGCCCCAGGACCCCTGCCTCCCTGCTCGTCCGCCTGAGCACCAGCATTGGAAGTGTTATAGATTCTAATGACCTTTAAGGGTCCAGGAAAGAGATGTGCAGAGACGCTGTGGGGGCCGGTTTCACCCCGCCCCACATTTGTTCGGCCACCTTAGGCTGACCGTTTCTGCCAGCCTAGATGCTCTGACCAGTAGTCTGCTCTTTCTTCAATTAGGTCCCTGAATTAACGTAAAAACAGCACCAGGTGTCAGAGCCTTGCCCGCTCAACTCCCAGACAGTCCAGGGTCAGTGGTGATCAAGGACCATGATGGCCACTGAGTCAACAGCCTTTTGAAGTAAACAGGAGTCCAGCCGGTCTTATTGGCCACCATCATCACGGTGTCTGTAGGCTTTTCTATGGTGACAGTGTGATATACGGTTCCCCCGCCAAGATTATTAGCTCCCCTCCGGGTGCAGTAAGTCCTGCAAGCAGTAGTCTACTCCTTCGGGACACACTATTGTTGTTTTATGAGAGAAACTCCAGGTCAAGTGATGTTCACACGAGTCGTCATGGTGCCCTGCTGCCCCCGGTTATCTCTCTGGATGTTGGAGTTGGAGGGCCTCCTCACTCGAGGTCGGTGTGCCCACGGAGCGAACCCTGCAACTTCAGGGCATGGTTGGTGATTAGGATCACCACGTGGGGTCCTTTTCCCTTAGGAGGGAGGTGGCCTTTTGGGCTGCTGATTTCCAGGTTTTTAGATACCGCCAGTATCTTGGCCAGATGTGGCAGTGGGCCAAGCCCCTTGGTGACTGTAGTTTATCCTACCTGGATGGCATTCTTGCGTTGTTCCATTTCAAGTGGTCCCAGTTTTTGCACTAATTCTCCAATGGCGATTCACCTTTCACCGGGAATGGAAAGGTCAAAGGGTTTAGCTCAATTAGGGAGTTCCAGGGCAAGGGTCTGAATTGACTGCTCTTTCCATTCTTGAAAGGCCACTTCTGGATTCTGTTCAAAAGGATCATCATCTTTTCCTTTCAGTGTTTCATATAGAGGCCCAGCTAGTAGACTGTAGTTAGGGATCCAGAAGCAGCAAACCCTGGCCTCCCCAGGAACCCCTAAGCTGTCTTCTCGTTTTAGAAAGGGGTAAGGCTGCAAATGTTTTCTTCCCTTTCCTGGGATGGGCTTCTCCGACCTTGTGTGAGAATGAAGCCCAGGCAGGTCACCGCAGTCTGTGATATTTGAGCTTTTTCTTGGACAACTTCTATCCTTTATTGGCTTGGTAGTTCAGAGGCCTCCTTAGTAGGGCTGGCGATCAGAATGTCGTCTGCATATTGAAGGAGGGTTTCCTTTTCCAGAGGTAGAACTTTTCGGTCTTTAGCTAAGCTTTCCCCAAAGATGGTGTGGGAATTTTTGAACCCTTGGGGCAAGACGGCCCGGAAGTATTGTTTTAGTTGTATGTTGAGTCCTGCCACTCACAAGCCAAAATTTCTTGTGACTCTGGGACTAATGGAATACAAAAGAAGGCATCATTGAAGACTAATACAGAATACCATGTCCTGGTGGTTGGTAGAATGACCAGCAGGGTGTAGGAATTAGGAGCAACTGGAGGTATATCCTCGGTGGCTTCACTGACTGTCCTGACATCCTTTACCAGGTCCCCAGCAGCCCATGGAGCTCTCGTGGTCAGGCCAATCCCAGGATATGGAGCTCTCCTGGGCAGGTACCCCACCCCCAAGCCAGCCCACGGGGCTCTCGTGGTCAGGCCCCTCCCAGGATACAGAGCTACCCTTGCAGGTACCGTGGCAGGGCTGGGCACACAGGAACCGTGCACATAGCCCTCATTGAAGAGCACCCCCAGCTCACCTGTCGCTCAGAGCTGACACAGAGCACCTCAGAGCAGGACTTGAACTAACAAACAGCAGCTCCGACAGGTCTGTGACCCTGGGCATCACTCTGTGTGGCCTCCCTCCACCTGGTCTTCCAGAGACTTCCACTGCACCCGGGGCACCAGGCCTCTGTCTCCAACCACCACCCACCCCTCCTCTCCCTGACTCCTGGGTTCCTCTCATTAGGAGAGGGTTTTCTTGAAGTTGTCTCCCACTCATGGGCCAGATAAAATGATTAGAAAACAAGCCAAAGCTGCAGCCCCTTGTCTATCCTGACTCTCAGGAGCCCACACCTGTTCCTTGGACCTGGCCGGTTCAGCAAGTTCCATTTTCTGCAACTGTGAGCCCCTGAGGGGTGACGATTGGCTGACCTGGGCAGCCTTACGGTGCCGGCCAGCCCTCCCCAGGTGTGCCTGGGTTGAGATCAATATAAATACCACTCCAGGCAGCAAGAGCCCCTGCAGCTGTGTCTGACGCCATTTTCTCTGCCCTGTCAGCAGTCTCGGGGCTGGGCTGGTGGGAGGGAGTGAGAGGCCACGGCTTTGTGGGTGGCCCAGTGTGAGTGGGGCTCTGCTGGACTTTCTGCAGCAGTTGCCAGGCTGCCACCTGCTAAAGAAGAGGATGTGTCACCCATACCTGCTGCTGGAATTGCTCCCTGGGCAGAGGTGAGGAAGGAAAAAAGCAGTGGGGGCAGGGACAGGACGGGTATCTCAGGCAGGGAAATGGAAATCTTCCAGAAGAGCACCCAGGGCCAGGACCATCCTGGCTGGCCTGCAGGCACCAAGTCAGCTGGCATGCTGTCACTCGTGTGGCTCCATGGCCCTTCCTCTAGGCTTTCAAGTCCTTGTATATATTCAGGTGTTTTACCTGGGAAGGGTGGGAACAGTTCAGCAGCAACTGGCCTGGGGCTCAGCTCACGTTTACTCACAGATGCCTCGGCACAGTGCCCCAGCTTTGCAATGAGGACGCTTGTTGTGTGGGGGCTGCTGGCTGAATGGGAGACGATTCCCCACCACTGACCAACTTCAGAATTGTTTACAACTGGAGCAAGTGCCCTGATACGGTTTTCCTCTGAGTAACTGGTGGGTTCTGTTTTTTTTTTTCTCTTTTTTGTTTTTGGTTCAAGGTAGATTTTATTCCTCTTTTTTGTATTTACAGATATAAGCATGGAAATAATTTATTCATATAAATACATGTATGTGAAGGGAATAATTGTTTTTTCTGTTTTATTTTTTAAATTTTATTTCTTTTTAATTTTGAATTTTATTTTATATTTTTATACAGCAGGTTCTTATTGGTTATCTATTTTATACATATAAATGTTTACATGCCAATCCCAATCTCTCAACTCCTCCCACCACCACCACCCCCAAGAGCTTTCCCCCCTTGTTGTCCATACGATTGTTGTCTACATCTGTTGCTCTATTTATGCCTTGCAAAACGGTTAATCTGTACAGTTTTTCTAGGTTCCACATATATGCATGAATATACAAGATTTGTTTTTCTCTTTCTGACTTACTTCACTCTGTATGACAGTCTCTAGATCCATCGACGTCTCTACAAATGACCCAATTTCATTCCTTTCATGGCTTAGTAATATTCCATTTTATATATGTACCACATCTTTATGCATTCGTCTGTCTGTGGGCATTTAGGTTGCTTCCATTACCTCGATATTGTAAATAGTGATGCAATGAACATTACGGTGAATGTCTCTTTTTGATTTATGGTTTTGTCTGGGTATATGTCCAGTACTGGGATTGCTGTATCATATGGTAATTCTATTATTAGTTTCTTAAGAAACTCCATATTGTTCTCCATAGTGACTGTATCAATTTATATTCCCAACAATAGTGGAAGAGGCTTCCTTTTCTCCACACCTTTTCCAGCATTTGTTGTTTGTAGATTTTCAGATGATGCCCATTCTAACAGGTGTGAGGTGATACCTCATTGTTGAGTCCATTTCGATGAACAAGGGGTAGGTCTTGTCTATTACATATTTGGCTTATGGAACGGTATCTGTGCTAATTTCAAACTCTGGTTTTATGCAGCACCCCAACTCACCTTTCCCCTTAAGCAAGCATAAGTTGGTTTTCTAAACTTGAGACCCTGTTCTGTTTTGTAATTCAGTTCATGTGTAGCCAAGTTTACATTCCGTGCATTAGTGATACCTTATGATGTTTCTTTTTCTGTGTTACTTATTTCACTTAGAATCACCGTGCCTCAATCCACTCATTATGCTGGTACAGGCCTGGTGACACAGATTTCATTGCTGAGTGATATTGCATTGTACATAAGTACCACAACTTCTTTATCCAGTTTTTGCTCTCTGTGATATTGAACTTGGACCGTAAACGAGGTTCTTGTAAACAGAGCCGTCCCAAATTTTGGGGTGGCTGTGTCTTTTTGATTTTAATTTCCCTAAGCTATAGGACCATAAGTGGAAATGCCCTAGACTCTGTTGCTTTGTTTTTCAGATGTATCAGGAAACACCATACACTTCTCCAGAGTGGCTGTTGGCAATTTACATCCCGCCCATCAGCATAACAAGGCTCCTTTTTCCCCATGGCCTGTCTTGCCTTTCTGGATTTTACACTTTTTTCAGATGGCCCTTTAGACCGGGGGGAAGTGACACTTCATAGTAGTTCGGATTTCCATTGCAAGCTTGCTTGGTTTGCCAAAAAGGGCGTATGTGTTTTTTCCTGAATATATTCAGGAACAAACTCATACGCCCTTTTTTTGCCAAGTGCATCATTGTCGATGTTCTGCCTCTTTTCCTATGCTTTAAATGCAAATCCAGTCTACCTCCTGAAATCGGTTTCCTGAAATTCTGCCCCGCTTTCAAGTCCTCTTGGCAGCCTTACTTCAATATATTTTTGGACGTTATCTGTCATTTATAACTCTGCAGGTTTGTGAATTACAGGGCCCCTGAGCTCCTTTCTTCAACTCGCTTTCTTGTGAGCTGGCCGCAAACCCGCAAGACTGCTTCAGGCCCTAATCTGCTTCTGGCAGGGCACGCTGAGCCTTTGGTTAATTCCTCTTCCTGGTGGGAAATGAGTGTTAAATATGCCCGTCCAGACACCTACCTCACTCTCAACCCCTTGGTGATGTGGGTCCTCTGGTTTGTGGCCACCTTTGCTGGGTTCCTCACCTTTCGATGATGTGGCCCCACTAGTGTGAGGACACTCCTGCCTGGTTCTCATCTACGTGGTTATGTGGACCCCCTGGTGAGAGTCTGTTCCTGGCTGTGTTCCTCACCCTTCTGTGAGGGAGGTCACTGCTGATAGGTCACTCCTGCATGGCTGGCACACATTGCCTTGGTGAAGTCAGCCATGTGGTGGCAGTAGGAGCGTGCTGAGGATCTCCTCCCCTCGGTGATGAGGGCCCTCTTGCGTCAGGCCCTAACTGCTGGGCTCACCAACTTTTCTTAGTGAGCCCAATGATGCTTGGGCACTCCTCTTAGGATCCCATCTCGATGGGGATGTGGGCCTTCTGCTCTGAAGTCCCAACGGCTGGGTTGTTCACATTTTCATGATGTGGGCTCTCTGGTGTTAGTTCACAGAGGCCTGGATCCCATAGCCTCTGTGCTCTTGGCCACCTGTTGGGAGGTTCCAACTGCTGGATTCCTCACTTTTTTAATTTTTTGGGTCTTCTGTTGTGAGGATCCTCCTGCCTGCCTCACTCCCAGCCCCTTCGTGATGTGTGTCGTCTGGTCTGAGGCCACATGTGCTGGGTTCCTCACCTTTCGATGATGTGGGACCAATGGTCTTAGGAGACTCCTGCCTGGTTCACATCCCCTTGGTGATGTGGGCCCTCTGTTGAGAGTCTGATCCTGGCTGGGTTCCTCACCCATCTGTGAGGTGGGCCGTCTGCTGTGAGGTCAGTCCTGCCTGGCTTGCTCACCTCGCCTTGTGGACATGAGCCCTCTGGTGGCACTTGGAGCCTGCTGGGAGCCTTCTCCCCTCGGTGATGAGGGCCCTCTGGCGTCAGGCCCTAACTGCTGGTCTCCCCACATTTTGTGATGTGCGCCCAGTGGTGCGAGGACACTCCAGCCAGGTTCACCTCCCCATTGGGATGTGGACCTTCTGCTCTGAGGTACCAACGCCTGGGTTGCTCACAGTTTCATGATGTGGGCTCTCTGCTATTAGTTCACTCCTGCCTGCATCCCATAGCTTCTGTGCTCTCGGCCACCTGCTGGGAGGTTCCAACTGCTGGATTCCTCACCTTTCTTATTCTTTGGGCCCTCTGTTTTTAGGCTACTCCTGCCTGCCTCACTCCCATTCCCTTTGTGATATGTGTCCTCTGATTTGAGGCCACATGTGCTGGGTTCCGCACCTTTCGATGATGTGGCCCCACTGGAGGGAAGACAGTCCTGACTGGTTCCCATCCCCTTGCTGATGTGGGCCCTCAGGTGAGAGTCTGATCCTGGCTGGGTTCCCCACCCGTCTGTGAGGTGGCCCCTCTGCTGTGAGGTCATTCATGCCTGTCTGGCACACGTCACCTTGGCGACGTGGGCCCTCTGGTGGCAGTTGGAGTGTGCTGGGATCCTCCTCCCCTCAGTGATGAGGGCCCTCTTGCCTTAGGCCATAACTGCTGGGCTCCCCACATTTTCTGATGTGTGCCAAGTGAGTGAGGACACTCTTGCCAGGTTCCCATCCCCATGGGGATATGGGCCTTCTGCTCTGAGGTCAAAACGGCTGGCTTGCTCACAGTACCATGATGTGGGCCCTCTGCTGTGAGTTCACTCCGGCAAGGATCCCTTATCATCGGTGCTCTGAGCCGCCTGCTGGGAGGTTCCAACTGCTGGATTCCTCAACTTTTTTATTCTATGTGCCCTCTGTTGTGAGGCTCCTCCTGCCTGCCTCACTGCCAGCCCCTTGGTGATGACTGTCCTATGGCTTGAGGCCACATGTGCTGCGTTCCTCACCTTTCGATGATGTGGCCCCACTCGTGTGAGGACACTCCTGCCTGGTTCCCATCCCCTTGGTGAGGTGGGCCCTCTGGAGAGAGTCTAATCCTGGCTGGGTTCCTCAACGTTCTGTGAGGTAGGCCCTCTGCTGTGAGGTCACTCCTGCCTGGCTGGCACACGTCACCTTGGAGACGTGAGCCCTCTGGTGGCAGTTGGAGCGTGCAGGGTGCCTCCTCCTCTCGGTGATGACGGCCCTCTGGCATCAGGCCCTAAATGGTGGGCTCCCCACATTTTCTGATGTGCGCCCAGTGGTGCGAGGACACTCCAGCCAGGTTCCCATTCCCATGGGGATGTGGGCCTTCTGCGCTGTGGTCCCAACGCCTGGGTTGCTCACAGTTTTATGATGTGGGCCCTCTGCTGTGAGTTCACTGCGGCCTGGATCCCATAGCCTCGGTGTTCTGAGCCGCCTGCTGGAAGGTCTAAATGCTGGAATCCTCACGTTTTTTATATTATGTGCCCTGTGTTGTGAGGCTACTCCTGCCTGCCTCACTCCAAGGCCCTTGGTGATGTGGGTCCTCTGGTTTGAGGACACATGTGCTGGGTTCCTCACCTTAAGATGATGAGGCCCCACTGGTGTGAGGATAATCCTGACTGGTTCCCATCCCCTTTGTGATGTGGGCCCTCTGGTGAGAGTCTGATCCTGGCTGGGTTCCTCACCCATCTGTGAGGTGGGCCCTCTACTATCAGGTAACTCTTGCCTGGCTTGCTCACCTCGCCTTGTTAACATGAGCCCTCTGGTGGCACTTGGACCCTGCTGGGAGCCTCCTCACCTCTGTGATGAGGGCCCTCTGACGTCAGGCCCTAACTGCTGGGCTCCCCAACTTTTCTTAGTGAGCCCAGTGATGCTCGGGCACTCCTCTTAGGTTCCCATCTCCATGGGGATGTGGGCCTTCTGCTCTGAGGTTCCAACGGCTGGGTTGATCACAATTTCATGATGTGGGCTCTCTGGTGTTAGTTCACTGTGGCCTGGATCCCATAGCCTCTGTGCTCTTGGCCGCCTGCTGGGAGGTTCCAACTGCTGGATTCCTCACTTTTTTAATTTTTTAGGCCCTCTGTTGTGAGGATCCTCCTGCCTGCCTCACTCCCAGCCCCTTCGTGATGTGTGTCGTCTGGTTTGAGGCCACATGTGCTGGGTTCCTCACCTTTCGATGATGTGGGACCAATGGTCTTAGGAGACTCCTGCCTGGTTCACATCCCCTTGGTGATGTGGGCCCTCTGTTGAGAGTCTGATCCTGGCTGGGTTCCTCACCCTTCTGTGAGGTGGGCCGTCTGCTGTGAGGTCACTCCTGCTTGGCTTGCTCACCTCGCCTTGTGGACATGAGCCTTCGGTGGCACTTGGAGCCTGCTGGGAGCCTCCTCCCCTTGGTGATGAGGGCCCTCTGGCGTCAGGCCCTAACTGCTGGGCTCCCCACATTTTGTGATGTGCGCCCAGTGGTTCGAAGACACTCTATCCAGGTTCACATCCCCATTGGGATGTGGGTCTTCTGCTCTGAAGTCCCAACGGCTGGGTTGTTCACAGTTTCATGATGTGGGCTCTCTGCTGTTAGTTCACTCTGGCCTGGATGTCATAGCCTCTGTGCTCTGGGCCGCCTGCTGGGAGGTTCCAACTGCTCGATTCCTCAACTTTTGTATTCTATGGGTCCTGTGTTGCGATGCTCCTCCTGCCTGCCTCACTCGCAACCCCTTCGTGATGTGGGTCCTCTGGTTTGAGGCCACATGTGCTGGGTTCCGCAACTTTCAATGATGTGGCCCCACTGGTGTGAGGACACTCCTGCCTGGTTCCCATCCCCTTGGTGATGTGGGCCTTCTGGTGACAGTCTTATCCTGGCTGGGTTCCTCACTCTTCTGTGAGGTAGGCCCTCTGCTGTGAGGTCAATCCTGCCTGACTTGCACACATCACCTTGGCGACGTGGGCCCTCTGTTGGCACATGGAACCTGCTGGGAGCCTCCTGCCCTCGGTGATGACGGCCCTCTAGCATCAGGCCATAACTGCTGGGCTCCCCACGTTTTCTGATGTGAGCCCAGTGATGCCAGGACACTCCTGTCAGGTTCCCATCCCCATGGGGATGTGGGCTTTCTGCTCTGAGGTCCCAACGCCTGGGTTGCTCACAGTTTCATGATGTGGGCTCTCTGGTGTTAGTTCACTCCTGCCTGCATCCCATAGCTTCTGTGCTCTCGGCCGCCTGCTGGGAGGTTCCAAATGCTGGATTCCTCACCTTTTTTATTCTTTGGGCCCTCTGTATTTAGGCTACTCCTACCTGCCTCACTCCCATCCCCTTTGTGATGTATGTCCTCTGATATGAGGCCGCATGTGCTGGGTTCCTCACCTTTCGATGATGTGGCCCCACTGGTGGGAGGACAGTCCTGACTGGTTTCCATCCCCTTGGTGTTGTGGGCCCTCTGGCGAGAGTCTCATCCTGCCTCGGTTCCTCACCCTTCTGTGAGATAGGCCCTCTGCTGTGAGGTCACTACTGCCTGGCTGACGCATGCCTCCTTGTAGACGTGGGCCCTCTGTTGGCAGTTGGAACCTGCTGGGAGTCTCCTCCCCTCAGTTATGAGGGCCCCCTGGCGTCAGGCCCTAACTGCTGGGCTCCTAACATTTTCTGATATGTGCTAAGTGGTGCGAGGCCACTCCTGCCAGGTTCCCATCCCAATGGGGATGTGGGCCTTCTGTTCTGAGGTCCCAACGGCTGGGCTGCTCACAGGTTCATGATGTGGGCCGTCTGTTGTGAGTTCACTGCGGCCTGGATCTCATAGCCTCGGTGCTCTGGGCCACTTGCTGGGAGGTTCCAACTGTTGGATTCCTCAACTTTTATATTCTATGGACACTGTGTTGTGAGGCTGGTCCTGCCAGCCTCGTTCCGAACCCCTTAGTGATGTGGTTCCTCTGGTTTGAGGCTACATGTGCTGGGATCCTCACCTTTCGATGATGTTGTCCCACTGGTTTGGGGACACTCCTGCCTTGTTCCCATCCCCTTGGTGATGTGGACCCTCTGGTGAGAGTCTGATCCTGGCTGTGTTCCTCACCCTTCTGTGAGGTGGGCCCTCTGCTGTGAGGTCACTCCTCACCTTTCTTATTTTTGGGCCCTCTTTTGTGAGGCTCCTCCTGCCTGCCTCACTCCCAGCCCCTTGATGATGGGTGTCCTATGGTTTGAAGCCACATGTTCTGGGTTCCTCAGCTTTAGATGATGTGGCCCTACTCATGTGAGGACACTCCTGCCTGGTTCGAATCCATTTGGTGATGTGGGCCCTCTGGTGCGAGTGTGATCCTGACTGGGTTCATCACACTTCTCTGAGGTGGGCCCTCTGCTGTGAGGTCATTCGTGCCTGGTTGGCACACATCACCTTGGCGACGTCAGCCCTCTGGTGGCAGTTGGAGCCTGCTGGGAGCCTCCTTCCCTTGGTGATGAGGGTCCTCTGGCGTCAGGCCCTAACTGCTGGTCTCCCAAAATTTTCTGATACGTTCTCAGTGGTGCGAGGACACTCCTACCAGATTTATATCCCCATGGGGATGTGGGCCTCCTGCTCTGAGGTCCCAATGGCTGGGTTGCTCAGTTTCATGACATGGGCCCTCTTCTGTGAGTTCACTGTGGCCTGGATCCCATAGCCTCGGTGCTCTGGGCCGCCTGCTGGGAGGTTCCAACTGCTGGATTCCTCACTTTTTTGTTCTATGGGCCCAGTGTTGTGAGGCTACTCCTGCCTGCCTCACTCCGAGGCCCTTGGTGATGTGGGTCCTCTGGTTTGAGGACACATGTGCTGAGTACCTCACCTTTTGATGATGTGGTCCCACTGGTGTGAAGACACTCCTGCCTGGTTCCCATCCCCTTGGTGATGTGGGCCCTCTGGTGAGAGTCTGATGTTGGCTGATTTTCTCACCCTTCTGTGAGCTGGGACCTCTGCTGTGAGGTAACTCCTGCCTGGCTTGCTCACGTTGCCTTGACAACGTGAGCCTTCAGGTGGCAGTTGGAGCCTGCTGGGAATCTCCTCCCCTTGGTTATGAGAGCTCTGGATAAAACACATATGCCCTCTTTTGCCAAGTGCATTATTCTCCAAGTTCTGTCTCTTTTCCTATGCTTTAAGAGCGACTCCCGTGTACCTTCTGAAATCGGTTTCCAGCAATTCTGCACCGTTTTCAAGTCCTCTTCGCAGCCTTACTTCAGTATAATTTTGGATGATACCTGTCATTTATAACTCTGCAGGTTTGTGAATTACAGTGCCCCTGAGCTCCTTTCTTCAACACGCTTTCTTGTGAGCTGGCCGCAACACCGCAGGATTGCTTCAGGCCCTAGTGTGGTTCTGGCATGGCTCGCTGAGCGTTTGGTTAATTCCTCTTCCTGGTGGGAAATGAGAGTTAAATTTGCCCGTCCAGACTCCTCCAGCTAGTCTCTCATTGGTTCTCCCTATTCCTGTTCATTTTACGCAGAAATTGCAAACTGGGCCAAACAGGAGGTTAAAGGCACTGACTCTCCAAGTGGGGAGAGTGTTAGTAAAGCGTCTGGAATGTTGCACCCGAGTACCAGGGGACGAAAACTGAGACACATTTGAACACGTTTCCCGATCACACGGTGGATCATACTCTGGGTTCCACATGCATGTTTTAGCTGAAGGAAGAATCCCTTAAACCTGGAGAGTTGAGAACCATGGAATGGGTACCATGCAATATGACTTCAAAGGGTCTGCATTTGCTCACCGAACATCACCAATCCTATCACTGCTGCGTTTATGCCGCTGTACACACGCTTGATTCTCTTTCAGAGACATATAAATCCATAGGTTTTAAGATTCTTACTAGTCAGGTATATTCTTAGGCGTTTAATATGGGGTGTTGAGTCTACTTCGTTGAGCAAGCAGTAGCTCTTGTCTATTACATATTTGTCTTATGGAAAGGTATCTGTGCTAATTTCAATCTCTGGTTTTATGCAGCACCCCAACTCACCTTTCCCCTTAAGCAAGCATATGTTGGTTTTCTACATTTGAGACCCTATTCTGTTTTGTAATTCAGTTCCTGTGTAGCCAAGTTTACATTCCGTGTATTAGTGATACCTTATGATGTTTCTTTTTCTGTGTGACTTATTTCACTTAGAATCATCGTACCTGAATCCACTCATTATGCTGCTACTGGCCTGATGACATAGATTTCATTGCTGAGTGATATTGCATTGTACGTAAGTACCACAACTTCTTTATCCATTTTTCGCTTTCTGCGATATTGAACTTGTACCGTAAACGAGGTTCTTGTAAACAGAGCCGTCCCAAACTTTGGGGTGGCTGTGTCTTTTTCATTTTAATTTCCCTAATCTATAGGACCATAAGTGGAAGTGCCCTAGGCTCTGTTGCTTTGTTTTTTAGATGTTTCAGGAAACACCATACACTTCTCCAGAGTGGCTGTTGGCAATTTACGTCCCGCCCATCAGCATAAGAAGGCTCCCAGTTCTCCATGGCCTGTCCTGCCTTTCTAGATTTTACAATTTTTTCAGAATGCCCTTTTGACCGGGGGCAGTGAGACTTCATTGTAGTGCAGATTTCCTTTGCAAGCTTGCTTGGTTGGCCAAAAAGGGCGTATGCGTTTTTTCCTGAATATATTCAGGAAAAAACGCATACGCCCTTTTTGGCCAAGTGCATCATTGTGGACGTTCTGCCTCTTTTCCTATGCTTTACATGGAATTCCAGTCTACCTCCTGAAATCGGTTTCCTGCAATTCTGCCCCGCTTTCAAGTCCTCTTGGCAGCCTTACTTCAATATATTTGTGGACGATAGCTGTCATTTATCACTCTGCAGGTTTGTGAATTACAGTGCCCCTGAGCTCCTTTCTTCAACTCGCTTTCTTGTGAGCTGGCCGCAACACCGCAGGATTGCTTCAGGCCCTAGTGTGGTTCCGGCATGGCTCGCTGAGCCTTTGGTTAATTCCTCTTCCTGGTGGGAAATGAGAGTTAAATTTGCCCGTCCAGACACCTCCAGCTAGTCTCTCATTGGTTCTCCCTATTCCTGTTCATTTTCCGGAGAAATTGCCAACTGGGCCAAACAGGAGGTTAAAGACACTGACTCTCCAAGTGGGAAGAGTGTTAGTAAAGCGTCTGGAATGTTGCACCCGAGTACCAGGGGATGAAAACTGAGACACATTTGAACACGTTTCCCGATCACACGTTGGATCATACTCTGGGTTCCACATGCATGTTTTAGCTGAAGGAAGAATCCCTTAAACCTGGAGAGTTGAGAACCGTGGAATGGGTACCATGCAATATGACTTCAAAGGGTCTGCATTTGCTCACCGAACCTCACCAATCCTTTCACTGCTGCGTTTATGCCACTGTACACACACTTGATTCTCTTTCGGAGACATATAAATCCATAGGTTTTAAGATTCTTACTAGTCAGGTATATTCTTAGGCGTTTAATATGGGGTGTTGAGTCCACTTCGTTGAGCAAGCAGTAGCTCTTGTCTATTACATATTTGGCTTATGGAAAGGTATCTGTGCTAATTTCAATCTCTGGTTTTATGCAGCACCCCTACTCACCTTTCCCCTTAAGCAAGCATAAGTTGGTTTTCTACATTTGAGACCCTATTCTGTTTTGTAATTCAGTTCCTGTGTAGGCAAGTTTACATTCCGTGTATTAGTGATATCTTATGATGTTTCTTTTTCTGTGTGACTTATTTCACTTAGAATCATCGTACCTGAATCCACTCATTATGCTGCTACTGGCCTGATGACATAGATTTCATTGCTGAGTGATATTGCATTGTACGTAAGTACCACAACTTCTTTATCCATTTTTCGCTTTCTGCGATATTGAACTTGTACCGTAAACGAGGTTCATGTAAACAGAGCCCTCTCAAACTTTGGGGTGGCTGTGACTTTTTGATTTTAATTTCCCTAAGCTATAGGACCATAAGTGGAAGTGCCCTAGGCTCTGGTGCTTTGTTTTTTAGATGTTTCAGGAAACACCATACACTACTCCAGAGTGGCTGTTGGCAATTTACATCACGCCCATCAGCATAACAAGGCTCCCAGTTCTCCATGGCCTGTCCTGCCTTTCTGGATTTTACACTTTTTTCAGATAGCCCTTTTGACCGGGGGGCAGTGAGACTTCATTGTAGTGCAGATTTCCTTTGCAATCTTGCTTGGTTGGCCAAAAAGGGCGTATGCGTTTTTTCCTGAATATATTCCGGAAAAAACGCATACGCCCTTTTTGGCCAAGGGCATCATTGTGGACGTTCTGCCTCTTTTCCTATGCTTTACATGCAATTCCAGTCTACCTCCTGAAATCGGTTTCCTGCAATTCTGCCCCGTTTTCAAGTCCTCTTGGCAGCCTTACTTCAATATATTTTTGGATGATAGCTGTCATTTATAACTCTGCAGGTGTGTGAATTACAGGGCCCCTGAGCTCCTTTCTTCAACTTGCTTTTTTGTGAGCTGGCCGCAACACCGCAGGATTGCTTCAGGCCCTAGTGTGGTTCCAGCACGGCAGGCTGAGCCTTTGGTTAATTCCTCTTCCTGGTGGGAAATGAGAGTTAAATTTGCCCGTCCAGACACCTCCAGCTAGTCTCTCATTGGTTCTCCCTATTCCTGTTCATTTTCCGAAGAAATTGCAAACTGGGCCAAACAGGAGGTTAAAGGCACTGACTCTCCAAGTGGGGAGAGTGTTAGTAAAGCATCTGGAATGTTGCACCCGAGTACCAGGGGACGAAAACTGAGACACATTTGAACACGTTTCCCGATCACACGGTGGATCATCCTCTGGGTTCCACATGCATGTTTTAGCTGAAGGAAGAATCCCTTAAACCTGGAGAGTTGAGAACCATGGAATGGGTACCATGCAATATGACTTCAAAGGGTCTTCATTTGCTCACCGAACCTCACCAATCCTATCATTGCTGCGTTTATGCCGCTGTACACACGCTTGATTCTCTTTCGGAGACATATATATCCATAGGTTTTAAGATTCTTACTAGTCAGGCATATTCTTAGGCGTTTAATATGGGGTGTTGTGTCCACTTCGTTGAGCAAGGAGTAGCTCTTGTCTATTACATATTTTTCTTATGGAAAGGTATCTGTGTTAATTTCAATCTCTGGTTTTATGCAGCACCCCAACTCACCTTTCCCCTTAAGCAAGCATAAGTTGGTTTTCTACATTTGAGACCCTATTCTGTTTTGTAATTCAGTTCCTATGTAGAGAAGTTTACATTCTGTGTATTAGTGATATCTTATGATGTTTCTTTTTCTGTGTGACTTATTTCACTTAGAATCATCGTACCTGAATCCACTCATTATGTTGCTACTGGCCTGATGACATACATTTCATTGCTGAGTGATATTGCATTGTACGTAAGTACCACAACTTCTTTATCCATTTTTCGCCTTCTGTGAAATTGAACTTGTACCGTAAACGAGGTTCTTGTAAACAGAGCCGTCCCAAACATTGGGGTGGCTGTGTCTTTTTGATTTTAATTTCCCTACGGTATAGGACCATAAGTGGAAGTGCCCTAGGCTGTGTTGCTTTGTTTTTTAGATATTTCAGGAACCACCATACACTTCTCCAGAGTGGCTGTTGGCAATTTACCTCCTGCCCATCAGCATAACAAGGCTCCCAGTTCTCCATGGCCTGTCCTGCCTTTCTGGATTTTACACTTTTTTCAGATGGCCCTTTTGACCGGGGGGCAGTGAGACTTCATTGTAGTGCAGATTTCTTTGCAAGCTTGCTTGGGTGGCCAAAAAGGGCGTATGCGTTTTTTCCTGAATATATTCAGGAAAAAACGCATACGCCCTTTTTGGCCAAGTGCATCATTGTGGACGTTCTGCCTCTTTTCCTATGCTTTACATGCAATTCCAGTCTACCTCCTGAAATCGGTTTCCTGCAATTCTGCCCCACTTTCAAGTCCTCTTGGCAGCCTTACTTCAATATATTTTTGGACGATAGCTGACATTTATATCTCTGCAGGTTTGTGAATTACAGTGCCCCTGAGCTCCTTTCTTCAACTCGCTTTCTTGTGAGCTGGCCGCAACACTGCAGGATTGCTTCAGGCCCTAGTGTGATACTGGCATGGCATGCTGAGCCTTTGGTTAATTCCTCTTCCTGGTGAGAAATGAGAGTTAAATTTGCCCATCCAGACACCTCCAGCTAGTCTCTCATTGGTTCTCCCTATTCCTGTTCATTTTCCGCAGAAATTGCAAACTGGGCCCAACAGCAGATTAAAGGCACTGACTCTGCAAGTGGGGAGAGTGTTAGTAAAGCGTCTGGAATGTTGCACCCGAGTACCAGGGGACGAAATCTGAGACACATTTGAACACATTTCCCGATCACACGGTGGATCATTCTCTGGGTTCCACATGCAAGTTTTAGCTGAAGGAAGAATCCCTTAACCCTGGAGAGTTGAGAACGATGGAATGGGTACCATGCAATATGACTTCAAAGGGTCTGCATTTGCTCACCGAACCTCACCAATCCTTTCACTGCTGCGTTTATGCCGCTGTACACACGCTTGATTCTCTTTCGGAGACATATAAATCCATAGGTTTTAAGATTCTTACTAGTCAGGTATATTCTTAGGCGTTTAATATGGGGTGTTGAGTCCACTTCGTTGAGCAAGCAGTAGCTCTTGTCTATTACATATTTGGCTTATGGAAAGGTATCTGTGTTAATTTCAATCTCTGGTTTTATGCAGCACCCCAACTCACCTTTCCCCTTAAGCAAGCATAAGTTGGTTTTCTACATTTGAGACCCTATTCTGTTTTGTAATTCAGTTCCTGTGTAGCCAAGTTTACATTCTGTGTATTAGTGATATCTTATGATGTTTCTTTTTCTGTGTGACTTATTTCACTTAGAATCATCGTACCTCAATCCACTCATTATGCTGCTACTGGCCTGATGACATAGATTTCATTGCTGAGTGATATTGCATTGTACGTAAGTACCACAAGTTCTTTATCCATTTTTCGCTTTCTGCGATATTGAACTTGTACCGTAAACGAGGTTCTTGTAAACAGAGCCGTCCCAAATTTTGGGGTAGCTGTGTCTTTTTTATTTTAATTTCCCTAAGCTGTAGCACCATAAGTGGAAGTGCCCTAGGCTCTGTTGCTTTGATTTTTAGATGTTTCAGGAAACACCATACACTTCTCCAGAGTGGCTGTTGGCAATATACATCACGCCCATTGGCATAACAAAACTCCCAGTTGTCCATGGCCTGTCCTGCCTTTCTGGATTTTACACTTTTTTCAGATGGCCCTTTTGACCGGGGAGCAGTGAGACTTCATTGTAGTGCAGATTTCTTTGCAAGCTTGCTTGGGTGGCCAAAAAGTGCATATGCGTTTTTTCCTGAATATATTCAGGAAAAAACGCATACGCCCTTTTTGGCCAAGTGCATCATTGTGGACGTTCTGCCTCTTTTCCTATGCTTTACATGCAATTCCAGTCTACCTCCTGAAATCGGTTTCCTGCAATTCTGCCCCGCTTTCAAGTCCTCTTGGCAGCCTTACTTCAATATATTTTTGGACAATAGCTGTCATTTATAACTCTGCAGGTTTGTGAATTACAGGGCCCCTGAGCTCCTTTCTTCAACTCGCTTTCTTGTGAGCTGGCCGCAACACTGCAGGATTGCTTCAGGCCCTAGTGTGGTTCCGGCATGGCACGCTGACCCTTTGTTTAATTCCTCTTCCTGGTGGGAAATGAGAGTTAAATTTGCCCGTCCAGACACTTCCAGCTAGCCTCTCATTGGTTCTCCCTATTCCTGTTCATTTTCCGAAGAAATTGCAAACTGGGCCAAACAGGAGGTTAAAGGCACTGACTCTCCAAGTGGGGAGAGTGTTAGTAAAGCGTCTGGAATGTTGCACCCGAGTACCAGGGGACGAAAACTGAGACACATTTGAACACGTTTCCCGATCACACGGAGGATCATACTCTGGGTTCCACATGCATGTTTTAGCTGAAGGAAGAATCCCTTAAACCTGGAGAGTTGAGAACCATGGAATGGGTACCATGCAATATGACTTCAAAGGGTCTGCATTTGCTCACCGAACATCACCAACCCTTTCTCTGCTGCGTTTATGCCACTGTACACACACTTCCTTCTCTTTCGGAGACATAAATCCATAGGTTTTAAGATTCTTACTAGTCAGGTATATTCTTAGGCGTTTAATATGGGGTGTTGAGTCCACTTCGTTGAGCAAGCAGTAGCTCTTGTCTATTACATATTTGGCTTATGGAAAGGTATCTGTGCTAATTTCAATCTCTGGTTTTATGCAGCACCCCAACTCACCTTTCCCCTTAAGCAAGCATAAGTTGGTTTTCTACATTTGAGACCCTATTCTGTTTTGTAATTCAGTTCCTGTGTAGGCAAGTTTACATTCCGTGTATTAGTGATATCTTATGATGTTTCTTTTTCTGTGTGACTTATTTCACTTAGAATCATCGTACCTGAATCCACTCATTATGCTGCTACTGGCCTGATGACATAGATTTCATTGCTGAGTGATATTGCATTGTACGTAAGTACCACAACTTCTTTATCCATTTTTCGCTTTCTGCGATATTGAACTTGTACCATAAACGAGGTTCTTGTAAACAGAGCCGTCCCAAACTTTGGGGTGGCTGTGTCTTTTTGATTTTAATTTCCCTAATCTATAGGACCATAAGTGGAAGTGCCCTAGGCTCTGTTGCTTTGTTTTTTAGATGTTTCAGGAAACACCATACACTTCTCCAGAGTGGCTGTTGGCAATTTACATCCCGCCCATCAGCATAACAAGGCTCCCAGTTCTCCATGGCCTGTCCTGACTTTCTGGATTTTACACTTTTTTCAGATGGCCCTTTTGACCGGGGGGCAGTGAGACTTCATTGTAGTGCAGATTTCCTTTGCAAGCTTGCTTGGTTGGCCAAAAAGGGCGTATGCGTTTTTTCCTGAATATATTCAGGAAAAAACGCATACGCCCTTTTTGGCCAAGTGCATCATTGTGGACGTTCTGCCTCTTTTCCTATGCTTTACATGCAATTCCAGTCTACCTCCTGAAATCGGTTTCCTGCAATTCTGCCCCGCTTTCAAGTCCTCTTGGCAGCCTTACTTCAATATATTTTTGGACGATAGCTGTCATTTAGAACTCTGCAGGTGTGTGAATTACAGAACCCCTGAGCTCCTTTCTTCAACTCGCTTTCTTGTGAGCTGGCCGCAACACCGCAGGATTGCTTCAGGCCCTCGTGTGGTTCCGGCATGGCTCGCTGAGCCTTTGGTTAATTCCTCTTCTTGGTGGGAAATGAGAGTTAAATTTACCCGGGCAGACACCTCCAGCTAGTCTCTCATTGGTTCTCCCTATTCCTGTTCATTTTCCGCAGAAATTGCAAACTGGGCCAAACAGGAGGTTAAAGGCACTGACTCTCCAAGTGGGGAGAGTGTTAGTAAAGCATCTGGAATGTTGCACCCGAGTACCAGGGGATGAAAAGTGAGACACATTTGAACACGTTTCACGATCACACGGTGGATCATACTCTGGGTTCCACATGCATGTTTTAGCTGAAGGAAGAATCCCTTAAACCTGGAGAGTTGAGACCCATGGAATGGGTACCATGCAATATGACTTCAAAGGGTCTGCATTTGCTCACCGAACCTCACCAATCCTATCACTGCTGCGTTTATGCCGCTGTACACACGCTTGATTCTCTTTCGGAGACATATAAATCCATAGGTTTTAAGATTCTTACTAGTCAGGTATATTCTTAGGCCTTTAATATGGGGTGTTGAGTCCACTTCGTTGAGCAAGCAGTAGCTCTTGTCTATTACATATTTGGCTTATGGATAGGTATCTGTGCTAATTTCAATCTCTGGTTTTATGCAGCACCCCAACTCACCTTTCCCCTTAAGCAAGCATAAGTTGGTTTTCTACATTTGAGACCCTATTCTGTTTTGTAATTCAGTTCCTGTGTAGCCAAGTTTACATTCCGTGTATTAGTGATATCTTATGATGTTTCTTTTTCTGTGTGACATATTTCACTTAGAATCATCGTACCTAAATCCACTCATTATTCTGCTATGGGCCTGATGACATAGATTTCATTGCTGAGTGATATTGCATTGTATGTAAGTACCACAACTTCTTTATCCATTTTTCGCTTTCTGCGATATTGAACTTGTACCGTAAACAAGGTTCTTGTAAACAGAGCCGTCCCAAACATTGGGGTGGCTGTGTCTTTTTGATTTTAATTTCCCTACGGTATAGGACCATAAGTGGAAGTGCCCTAGGCTGTGTTGCTTTGTTTTTTAGATATTTCAGGAACCACCATACACTTCTCCAGAGTGGCTGTTGGCAATTTACCTCCTGCCCATCAGCATAACAAGGCTCCCAGTTCTCCATGGCCTGTCCTGCCTTTCTGGATTTTACACTTTTTTCAGATGGCCCTTTTGACCGGGGGGCAGTGAGACTTCATTGTAGTGCAGATTTCTTTGCAAGCTTGCTTGGGTGGCCAAAAAGGGCGTATGCGTTTTTTCCTGAATATATTCAGGAAAAAACGCATACGCCCTTTTTGGCCAAGTGCATCATTGTGGACGTTCTGCCTCTTTTCCTATGCTTTACATGCAATTCCAGTCTACCTCCTGAAATCGGTTTCCTGCAATTCTGCCCCACTTTCAAGTCCTCTTGGCAGCCTTACTTCAATATATTTTTGGACGATAGCTGACATTTATATCTCTGCAGGTTTGTGAATTACAGTGCCCCTGAGCTCCTTTCTTCAACTCGCTTTCTTGTGAGCTGGCCGCAACACTGCAGGATTGCTTCAGGCCCTAGTGTGATACTGGCATGGCATGCTGAGCCTTTGGTTAATTCCTCTTCCTGGTGAGAAATGAGAGTTAAATTTGCCCATCCAGACACCTCCAGCTAGTCTCTCATTGGTTCTCCCTATTCCTGTTCATTTTCCGCAGAAATTGCAAACTGGGCCCAACAGCAGGTTAAAGGCACTGACTCTGCAAGTGGGGAGAGTGTTAGTAAAGCGTCTGGAATGTTGCACCCGAGTACCAGGGGACAAAATCTGAGACACATTTGAACACATTTCCCGATCACACGGTGGATCATTCTCTGGGTTCCACATGCAAGTTTTAGCTGAAGGAAGAATCCCTTAACCCTGGAGAGTTGAGAACGATGGAATGGGTACCATGCAATATGACTTCAAAGGGTCTGCATTTGCTCACCGAACCTCACCAATCCTTTCACTGCTGCGTTTATGCCGCTGTACACACGCTTGATTCTCTTTCGGAGACATATAAATCCATAGGTTTTAAGATTCTTACTAGTCAGGTATATTCTTAGGCGTTTAATATGGGGTGTTGAGTCCACTTCGTTGAGCAAGCAGTAGCTCTTGTCTATTACATATTTGGCTTATGGAAAGGTATCTGTGTTAATTTCAATCTCTGGTTTTATGCAGCACCCCAACTCACCTTTCCCCTTAAGCAAGCATAAGTTGGTTTTCTACATTTGAGACCCTATTCTGTTTTGTAATTCAGTTCCTGTGTAGCCAAGTTTACATTCTGTGTATTAGTGATATCTTATGATGTTTCTTTTTCTGTGTGACTTATTTCACTTAGAATCATCGTACCTCAATCCACTCATTATGCTGCTACTGGCCTGATGACATAGATTTCATTGCTGAGTGATATTGCATTGTACGTAAGTACCACAAGTTCTTTATCCATTTTTCGCTTTGTGCGATATTGAACTTGTACCGTAAACGAGGTTCTTGTAAACAGAGCCGTCCCAAATTTTGGGGTAGCTGTGTCTTTTTTATTTTAATTTCCCTAAGCTATAGCACCATAAGTGGAAGTGCCCTAGGCTCTGTTGCTTTGTTTTTTAGATGTTTCAGGAAACACCATACACTTCTCCAGAGTGGCTGTTGGCAATATACATCACGCCCATTGGCATAACAAAACTCCCAGTTGTCCATGGCCTGTCCTGCCTTTCTGGATTTTACTCTTTTTTCAGATGGCCCTTTTGACCGGGGAGCAGTGAGACTTCATTGTAGTGCAGATTTCTTTGCAAGCTTGCTTGGGTGGCCAAAAAGTGCATATGCGTTTTTTCCTGAATATATTCAGGAAAAAACGCATACGCCCTTTTTGGCCAAGTGCATCATTGTGGACGTTCTGCCTCTTTTCCTATGCTTTACATGCAATTCCAGTCTACCTCCTGAAATCGGTTTCCTGCAATTCTGCCCCGCTTTCAAGTCCTCTTGGCAGCCTTACTTCAATATATTTTTGGACGATAGCTGTCATTTATAACTCTGCAGGTTTGTGAATTACAGGGCCCCTGAGCTCCTTTCTTCAACTTGCTTTTTTGTGAGCTGGTCGCAACACTGCAGGATTGCTTCAGGCCCTAGTGTGGTTCCGGCATGGCACGCTGACCCTTTGTTTAATTCCTCTTCCTGGTGGGAAATGAGAGTTAAATTTGCCCGTCCAGACACCTCCAGCTAGCCTCTCATGGTTCTCCCTATTCCTGTTCATTTTCCGCAGAAATTGCAAACTGGGCCAAACAGGAGGTTAAAGGCACTGACTCTCCAAGTGGGGAGAGTGTTAGTAAAGCGTCTGGAATGTTGCACCCGAGTACCAGGGGACGAAAACTGAGACACATTTGAACACGTTTCCCGATCACACGGAGGATCATACTCTGGGTTCCACATGCATGTTTTAGCTGAAGGAAGAATCCCTTAAACCTGGAGAGTTGAGAACCATGGAATGGGTACCATGCAATATGACTTCAAAGGGTCTGCATTTGCTCACCGAACATCACCAACCCTTTCTCTGCTGCGTTTATGCCACTGTACACACACTTCCTTCTCTTTCGGAGACATATAAATCCATAGGTTTTAAGATTCTTACTCGTCAGGTATATTCTTAGGCGTTTAATATGGGGTGTTGAGTCCACTTTGTTGAGCAAGCAGTAGCTCTTGTCTATTACATATTTGGCTTATGGAAAGGTATCTGTGCTAATTTCAATCTCTGGTTTTATGCAGCACCCCAACTCACCTTTCCCCTTAAGCAAGCATAAGTTGGTTTTCTACATTTGAGACCCTATTCTGTTTTGTAATTCAGTTCCTGTGTAGGCAAGTTTACATTCCGTGTATTAGTGATATCTTATGATGTTTCTTTTTCTGTGTGACTTATTTCACTTAGAATCATCGTACCTGAATCCACTCATTATGCTGCTACTGGCCTGATGACATAGATTTCATTGCTGAGTGATATTGCATTGTACGTAAGTACCACAACTTCTTTATCCATTTTTCGCTTTCTGCGATATTGAACTTGTACCATAAACGAGGTTCTTGTAAACAGAGCCGTCCCAAACTTTGGGGTGGCTGTGTCTTTTTGATTTTAATTTCCCTAATCTATAGGACCATAAGTGGAAGTGCCCTAGGCTCTGTTGCTTTGTTTTTTAGATGTTTCAGGAAACACCATACACTTCTCCAGAGTGGCTGTTGGCAATATACATCACGCCCATTGGCATAACAAAACTCCCAGTTGTCCATGGCCTGTCCTGCCTTTCTGGATTTTACTCTTTTTTCAGATGGCCCTTTTGACCGGGGAGCAGTGAGACTTCATTGTAGTGCAGATTTCTTTGCAAGCTTGCTTGGGTGGCCAAAAAGTGCATATGCGTTTTTTCCTGAATATATTCAGGAAAAAACGCATACGCCCTTTTTGGCCAAGTGCATCATTGTGGACGTTCTGCCTCTTTTCCTATGCTTTACATGCAATTCCAGTCTACCTCCTGAAATCGGTTTCCTGCAATTCTGCCCCGCTTTCAAGTCCTCTTGGCAGCCTTACTTCAATATATTTTTGGACGATAGCTGTCATTTATAACTCTGCAGGTTTGTGAATTACAGGGCCCCTGAGCTCCTTTCTTCAACTTGCTTTTTTGTGAGCTGGTCGCAACACTGCAGGATTGCTTCAGGCCCTAGTGTGGTTCCGGCATGGCACGCTGACCCTTTGTTTAATTCCTCTTCCTGGTGGGAAATGAGAGTTAAATTTGCCCGTCCAGACACCTCCAGCTAGCCTCTCATTGGTTCTCCCTATTCCTGTTCATTTTCCGCAGAAATTGCAAACTGGGCCAAACAGGAGGTTAAAGGCACTGACTCTCCAAGTGGGGAGAGTGTTAGTAAAGCGTCTGGAATGTTGCACCCGAGTACCAGGGGACGAAAACTGAGACACATTTGAACACGTTTCCCGATCACACGGAGGATCATACTCTGGGTTCCACATGCATGTTTTAGCTGAAGGAAGAATCCCTTAAACCTGGAGAGTTGAGAACCATGGAATGGGTACCATGCAATATGACTTCAAAGGGTCTGCATTTGCTCACCGAACATCACCAACCCTTTCTCTGCTGCGTTTATGCCACTGTACACACACTTCCTTCTCTTTCGGAGACATATAAATCCATAGGTTTTAAGATTCTTACTCGTCAGGTATATTCTTAGGCGTTTAATATGGGGTGTTGAGTCCACTTTGTTGAGCAAGCAGTAGCTCTTGTCTATTACATATTTGGCTTATGGAAAGGTATCTGTGCTAATTTCAATCTCTGGTTTTATGCAGCACCCCAACTCACCTTTCCCCTTAAGCAAGCATAAGTTGGTTTTCTACATTTGAGACCCTATTCTGTTTTGTAATTCAGTTCCTGTGTAGCCAAGTTTACATTCCGTGTATTAGTGATATCTTATGATGTTTCTTTTTCTGTGTGACATATTTCACTTAGAATCATCGTACCTAAATCCACTCATTATTCTGCTATGGGCCTGATGACATAGATTTCATTGCTGAGTGATATTGCATTGTATGTAAGTACCACAACTTCCTTATCCATTTTTCGCTCTCTGCGATATTGAACTTGTACCGTAAACAAGGTTCTTGTAAACAGAGCCGTCCCAAACATTGGGGTGGCTGTGTCTTTTTGATTTTAATTTCCCTAAGCTATAGGACCATAAGTGGAAGTGCCCTAGGCTCTGTTGCTTTGTTTTTTAGATGTTTCAGGAAACACCATACACTTCTCCAGAGTGGCTGTTGGCAATTTGCATCACGCCCATCAGCATAACAAGGCTCCCAGTTCTCCATGGTCTGTCCTGCCTTTCTGGATTTTACACTTTTTTCAGATGGCCCTTTTGACCGGGGGGCAGTGAGACTTCATTGTAGTGCAGATTTCCTTTGCAAGCTTGCTTGGTTGGCCAAAAAGTGCGTATGCGTTTTTTCCTGAATATATTCAGGAAAAAACGCATACGCCCTTTTTGGCCAAGTGCATCATTGTGGACGTTCTGCCTCTTTTCCTATGCTTTACATGCAATTCCAGTCTACCTCCTGAAATCGGTTTCCTGCAATTCTGCCCCGCTTTCAAGTCCTCTTGGCAGCCTTACTTCAATATATTTTTGGACGATAGCTGTCATTTAGAACTCTGCAGGTGTGTGAATTACAGGGCCCCTGAGCTCCTTTCTTCAACTCGCTTTCTTGTGAGCTGGCCGCAACACCGCAGGATTGCTTCAGGCCCTAGTGTGGTTCCGGCATGGCTCGCTGAGCCTTTGGTTAATTCCTCTTCTTGGTGGGAAATGAGAGTTAAATTTACCCGTCCAGACACCTCCAGCTAGTCTCTCATTGGTTCTCCCTATTCCTGTTCATTTTCCGCAGAAATTGCAAACTGGGCCAAACAGGAGGTTAAAGGCACTGACTCACCAAGTGGGGAGAGTGTTAGTAAAGTGTCTGGAATGTTGCACCCGAGTACCAGGTGACGAAAACTGAGACACATTTGAACACGTTTCCCGATCACACGGTGGATCATCCTCTGGGTTCCACATGCATGTTTTAGCTGAAGGAAGAATCCCTTAAACCTGGAGAGTTGAGACCCATGGAAAGGGTACCATGCAATATGACTTCAAAGGGTCTGCATGTGCTCACCGAACCTCACCAATCGTATCACTGTTGCATTTATGCCGCTGTACACACGCTTGATTCTCTTTCGGAGACATATAAATCCATAGGTTTTAAGATTCTTACTAGTCAAGTATATTCTTAGGCGTTTAATATGGGGTGTTGAGTCCACTTCGTTGAGCAAGCAGTAGCTCTTGTCTATTACATATTTGGCTTATGGAAAGGTATCTGTGCTAAT